>NC_077233.1:231547355-231847355 GCF_027887165.1 Monodelphis domestica | reverse complement strand
GAGCTGAACTCAAGCCTACTTGACTTCACTTCCAGTGTCACCCAGTTAGTGGTGGAAAGAATGCGGGTTCTGGAGTCATAGAGGCACTACCTCAAGGCCTGCTGCTTCTTACCTGTGTGTTTTAGATAAGTCACTAAACCATTTTGACCTCAATTTCCTCATTTGTAAAGTGAAGGACTTGGACTAGATTGTCTCTGAGGTCTCTTCCAGCTCTAGAAATATTATTCTATGTTGAGAAATTCTTAGGTAATGACCACAAGACTAGTGGAAGCCAATATTGGGAAACACTATCATTTGATAATATATCTCCTTTGAACTTTGGTCCATGATGCTTGTGTAAGGAGGACTGTCTCCTACATGCGTGGATGGGAGAGTTACAGACTGCACTGCAAGGACTTGGTTTGCAGGAAAACCTCATGCAGGAAGAAAATGGAATTTTGCTGGCAACAGGGGATGGGGCTAGAACCTCTAGCCAAGAAAAGCAAATGAACTGTTGGAGAGGGGTTCTTCTCTTTTGAACTGGAAGAGAGAGGAGCATCTTGTGGAGCTCAACCTGCTGTGATCCTTCATCTATCTGAAGAAATGAGATTAGCCATCCCTCCTCAGTAGTGGTAGATAGAGATTTTTCCCCTCATCTGGGGAAGATAAGAGACTATCCACCCAAGAAGATTTTCAATTGATCTCTTCAATAAGTGTACATATCTCTATATCAGGAAAATACAATAGTCTGGCTCCACAATCTCCTCAGGGACTCAGGTCCCCAGACCTGAGCCCTCAACCCCTGAAGGGAATTTAGGTTAAAATAGAATTAGGGACTTCCTAATTTCCCTCTTCTCATAACATATCATTACTAAATACCAAAAGAATAATTAGATCTTATTAATCCAGAAGAAACTGAACATCTTATTCTTCTAATGTACTAAGGGGATCAGGATAATATCTATCAAGGGAAGAAACCAGAAACCATACTGAAGGGGATTTCTTTCTTACCTTTCAGCTTTGGACCTTGATCAAATCTCTCACCTTCCCCTGTTTAGCTTTACCTAAGAGAGGAAGTGGTGTTCCTTTTTATCTGTTCCTTCTCTCTCTTAGACCTTTCAAACTTTGGTTCCTGATTCCCCACTAGTACACATGTAGTATAAGGGTGTCTTTGTGTGGCTCAAAGGGAGACAGAATAGACATCTTTAACCCCTTACTCTCCCATCCCTTCAATTCCTCCCAGAAGGGATAGTAAGAAGTTGGGGCAAGGGGCTCCTCCACTTTCCTCAGAGAGAGCATACTAGGCTAGAATTGCCTATCTGCTCACTTAAATATTCTTAGTCCAGGGGATGTATGTGGTTTTCAGGTTGCAACAAAACTTTGCATCACTATTATTGAGAGAAGGAGGTCCCAAGCTTTATACACAAGATCTGATTTCCCTTCCCTTAAATACTAGCTCCATAATGAACATATCTAGCATGTAGCAAAGAAACCCAAGTTGATAGTATAATAGAAATCAGAGAAAGGGTACATAGGTCACTACATACCAGAACATTCAGTGAAAGACCTCTCCAACTGGGAGCAAGGGCACTCAAGTCAAAGAAGAGAGAAAGTCCTAGACCTCATCCAAGAGGAAACTCCTTGAAGTCTTTGATATAGCAAGATAAAGACTGAGATATGATGGAGTCTGCCAGCTCCTCTCATGTCAGCTTCTTCTCAGAGTCTTTTCCTTTCAGATGGCATGGTACATCTTCTGTCTCAAAACTAGAAAACAGAAATGCTCAAAGTCAGAAGAGCTTGAAGAAATTCTGAAAAGTCTGTTACTCTCTTCTCTCTCACTTTTACCAACTTTTACCCTTTCCCTCACACAAGCATGGGGGATTAATGTCTATCAGTGAGGAGGGAGTCCCATACCAGTGGGCTTTGGGAGTTAGGTTACATTTACCTAGAGTGGCATAATCATGTGTATGTATGTATGTATCCATGTAATTGGAATATATATTCCAATTACATGGATAGGCATACATTGTGAGGCAGCTTGGCATTTTTTATTCACTTGAATTTCCCCTTTGGTGTTCTTTCTGTAAGGGCATCTTTCCATACAAACTTGGCCTGAAACTTAAATAAGTTGGTAATAATTGGTATGTTGAGAGAGCCTTTTCACTAAGAAGAGGTTGGTAAATGGAACTTATTAGGACAATGAGGCTTCTTTCCATTGGTCAATGAAATCGGTCAATCAACAAATATTTACTAAGTGATTACTAGTAGCAAGACATTGTGCTGAATGCTAAGGAGAGAAAGGAGTGCAAAAATATGGTCCTGCCCTCAAAGAGCTTATAGTCTAATGTGAGAGATTATGCAGACAAAAACACATAGAATCAGGAGATGGAATGTGGGTGAGGAATAGTGCGAAGGTTTTTGTAACTGGATCATAAAATACAAAGAAAGGAAAAAAAGTAAAAGAAGAGTGGAAAGGTGGGGAGGAGTGATATTTCCAAGGGCTTTAACTGTCAAACAGAGGATTTTCATGATACTTTTTATTCTGTGGTCATCTTATTTTTTCCCAAGGTCATAGGATCTGAGCTCTAGGACTGAAAAGAAACATTTAATCTAACTGTATTATTTTACAGATGAGGTAACTGATGGTTAGAAAAGTTAAGTGTGAGAATTTTTTTTCATATACTGTATTAATATCAGGACCCTGGAAGAGAAAAGGTCTCAAATCTCTGAATATTAGAGAAAATTACTGAGCCTCAGGCCCCAACCAGTTTACAGAATTTTGCATTTTCTATGTCCTTAGAATGCTAAACCTCGAGTCAGAAAGTAACTGGTTTCAAAACTAGTTCCAGATGCATACTAATTGTGTGACTCTCAGAAGTCACTTAATCTGTCAGCCTTGGTTTTCTCATCTGTAAAATGGAGAAAATACATCTAAATCTTGGGGTTTTTGTGAGGATAAATTAAATAATATTTAGCATCTCCTTTGCAAATCTTAGAGCACTATGTAAATACTTTATTTACTTTTCTTCTTCTTCTTCTTCTTCTTCTTCTTCTTCTTCTTCTTCTTCTTCTTCTTCTTCTTCTTCTTCTTCTTCTTCTTCTTCTTCTTCTTCTTCTTCTTCTTCTTCTTCTTCTTCTTCTTCTTCTTCTTCTTCTTCTTCTTCTTCTTCTTCTTCTTCTTCTTCTTCTTCTTCTTCTTCTAATATTGATAGCCATTTTCAGTTAAGAGAACCCAGGGGAATACCCAAGATAACTCTCTGGGTACTTTTGCTAGCTACAATAGGATACAGAAACAAACAAGGGAGAGAACTGGTGTGTCAGGAAAAGCTATCCTAGGTGGTTAAGTAACTTCTCTGAGGTTATATGGGTAATGAACATTAGGGACAGAATTTGAACCTGGTTTCCCTCTTTCTAGTTCATCAGTCCCTAAGAATAGGAGCACTGACAAACTGATCCATGTAACCTTATGAGCCCCAGCTTCACCTTCAAAAGCTGAATCTTCAGGAAATTTAGAAAAATTAGTAGAATCACCCATTCTTTGGGCAATAAGGAAAAAAAGAGATTGCTTCTATTTTCTTTCCTCTGAGGCAGTCTTTTGATTGGGACAATCAAATACTAACTTTTCCTTTAACTTCCATCAAGCTTGGGGGGTTGAATCACAGGATTCAACTTCCATTGCATTATGATAACTTGGAAATCAGTCCCATTGAAATGCCCTGAAATGTGTGTACCTGAATTTCACCACTGCTTCCTTCTTCATTCCCAGCAGCACCTATGGTGGCTACATGAAGATGACAGAGGAGCCTGAGGTGGAGGTTTTTTAAGACTCTAACTCTTCTGTTTTGGGTTTATATCTCTGAACACAGGAGATAGAACAATGATGCTGAAAGATGAATTTTCTGTCTTTTGTAACTATTTTGTGAGTTTTAGGGGTCTAGAGTCATTGCCTTGGATACTGGGTGCCCAGTAGGAGGGGTTCCCTGAAACTATACCTTTCTTAGAGGTGGAGATGAATGCTCACAAGAGGATGACTTGCCAGAAGATACAGAATTTGAGTGAGTTACTCAGAGAGTACATATTTAAGAAGAAATAAAAATATCTATTCAGGAGCCCCACAAAGCATCTTTACTTTTCAGAGGGAGAATAATAGAAATGATGAATTAGAACTTATATTTAAATGTGTTCCTATGCACTTATTATTTTTTGACTCTTATTTGGTAGAGAAAATAAATAGCTATCTCATAGGCTTAGTACAGGTCCTGGTACAAAATAGAAACTTAACAAATGCTAGTGGATTGGCATGATATCTACTTTTTTATATACTGAGTAACTTTTCTAGAAAGGACCTTGTCAATTTCATTTGGGGTGATTTTAGATATGAGTCATGCCTAAGCTTTGTTTTAGAGATTTTCCCCAGAGTTTTACTCTAAGTGGAGACAGAATGAACCAAAATATATGAAGGGGAAAAAACCTGAATTTGTGTTTTTTTGTGGTCAGTATCTCTTCAGGACCAAACTAGGAAATGGTCTAAACTAAAGCCAGACTCTGTGTTGAGATGGCTGTTACCCCTGGGCTGTGGGCTAAATAATTATTGCTATATCTTCCTTCAAAATGTTCACATTAGGGGGCAGCTGGATGGTTCAGTGGATTGAGAGTCAGGCCTAGAGATGGGCGGTCCTGGGTTCAAATTTGACCTCAAGACACTTCCTAACTGTGTGACTCTGGGCAAGTCACTTGACCCCCATTGCCTAACCCTTACTGCTCTTCTGTCTTGGAACCAATAAATACATAGTTTTGATTCCAAGATGAAAGGTCAGGGTTTTAAAAAAATGTTCACATAATCTGTCACAGGTGAAACAATAACAAAAAAAAAACATTTTTAACATTTCCCAAAATTATAAGATCCAAATGATCTCCCTTCTTTCCTTCTCACCCCCTCCTGGAGATAGTAAGCAATTTAATGTGAATTATATGTGTATTGTCATGCAAAACTTATTTCCATATTAATTCCTATTATGGAATAGGAGTTTTCTGAACAATCCTTTTCCAAACACTGACATGATTGTAGGTGGATATCACCAGGTGCCAAGAAAGCTGTTATTCTTCTCTTTGTTTATGGAACCACGGGCTTGCAGGATTTTAGGATTTAGAGGTGAAGGGGACATTACAAACTATTTAGTTCAAATCCTAAATTTTAGATGAGGAATATCAGTTCTGTTGAGGGAAAGGAACTTGGCCAATTCATGTGGGTGAGAATGGAGCTAGATTTTTTTGTTGTGGGGGTATGTGCACTCCTGTAGTTTTAATGAATATCTACACCAAAAAAACAAACAAACCCCAAAACAAAACAGTGAAAGAGGTCAGTAATATATTGGCTGATATGAATATGTTCCTCCCTTTTAGTATTTCTTTTATTGCCCAGGTTGCTTCAAAACTCAGAGGTAGAGCTGTTTTTGAAACTACGGCTTAAATAACATAATGATGTTTGGGTTTGTGGTGTTTAATTGTGCAATGGAATTAGCTCTGAAATGCTGTTTTTTTTTTTAATTTCCACAGCCACTCTGGCTTTATTTTGATCTTTATAATATTTTGAAAATTATATCCTATGTTATTTTTGTCCTATATATAGTTTAATTTATTTTAAAAATCCTTTGTTTTACCAAATGTATATAATAACAATTTTCAACAAACATTTTCCAAAATTATAAGATCTAAATTGTCTCCTTCCTTCCCTTCCTTCCTTCCCCCTTCCTGGATATGGTAAGCAATTTGATTGGGATTATATGTATATTATCATGCAAAACTTGCTTCCACATTGGTTATTGTTTTAAGAGAATACTCTTTTTAAGCAAAACCCCCAAATAAAAAACACAAAGAAACTAAAGTGAAAAACAGTATTGTTTGATCTGTATTTGACACTACCAGTTCTTTCTTTGGAAGTTGATACCATTCTTTGTCATAAGTCCTTGCAGAATTGCCATGGATCATTGTATTGTTGAATTGATCATTCCATGATATTGCTATTATTGTGTATAATATTCTCCCGGTTCTGCTTGTTCCATTCTGCATCAGTTCATGTAGGTCTTTCCAGCTTTTTCTGAAATCATTCTGCTCATTATTTCTTCTAGCATAATAGTATTCCATTACCATCACACAAATACCACAATTTGTTCAGCTATTATCCAATTGATGGACATCCCCTCAATTTCTAATTCTTTGCCATCACAAAAAAAGAGCTGTTATAAATATTTTTTGTACAAGAAGGTCCTTTTCCCTTGTTTTTAGATCTCTTCCAGGTATATACCTAGCAATGGCATTACTGAATAATAGGGTATGCACAGTTTTGTAGCACTTTAATATGATTCCAAATTGCCCTCCAGAATGCATGGATCAGTTCACAATTCCACCAACAATGCTTCAGTGTCCCATTCCTTCCAATGTTAATCACTTTCCTTCACCGTCATATTAGCCAATCTGATAAGTATGAGTGTACCTTGAAATTGTTTTAATTTGCATTTCTCTAATCAAGAGTGATTTAGAATATTTTAAAATATGATTATTGATAGCTTTGATTTCTTCATCTGGAAACTGCTTGTTCCTATCATGTGACCATTTTCCAAATGGGGAATGACTTGTATTCATATAAATTTGACTTAGTCCTCTATATATTTGAGAAATAAGACCTTTATCAGAGAAATTTGCTGCAAAATTTCTTTCCAGGTTGTTGGTTCCCTTCTAATCTTGGTTACATTGGTTTTGTTTGTATAAAACCTTTTATAATCAAAATTATTCATTTTACATCTTTTAATGTTTCCTATCTCTTGTTTGGTCACAAATTCTTGACTTCTCCATAGATTATCTCTTTATTTATTTATTTTTATTCCATAGACTATTTATTTATTTTTTATTAAACCATTGCCTTCTGGCCTAGTAATATTTCTAAGACAGAAGGTCAAGGGCTAGGCAAATGGAGTTAAGTTATTTGCCTAAGGTCATACAGCAAATAAGTGTCTTAAAGTAAATTTGAATCCAGATTTTCCTGACTCTGGGCTGATGCTGTTCCCACTGTACCACTTACCTGTTCCCTAAGGTCCGATTTGAACCAGGTTCTCTTGACCCCAGGCTTAGCACTTTAGCCCCTGTGCCACCTAGCTTCTTCTTTGCCTTGTATGTCTTTTTTTTTAAACCTTTATCCTTTGCATTTGAATCAATATTAAGTATCAGTTCCAAGGCTGAAGAGTAGTAAGGGCTAAGTAATTGGGGTTAAGTGACTTGTATAGGATCATATAAGTAGGAAGTGTTTGAGTCCAAATTTGAACGTAGAACCTCCTGTCTCTAGATCTGGCTCTCCATCCATTGTGTGCCCTTGCCTTCTATATTTTGATAACACAATGGCCAAAAGCAAGATTCTAAAGCTAACTTTAGTGCTCCTCCTCCACTCTCCCATTTCCCCTCTTTTAGAATAATGATAATAATGGGAGCCAGGGCATAGGACTGAGGGTAGTGGGTCGCTTGAACTTAGGAGTTCCAAAAGGCAGTAAGGCTAAAAGCTAACTGGCTGTCTGCATTAACGTTAACATGAACACAGTGATGGGAGTAGGGATGCAGGGTTGGTGGGGAGCCTCGGTGCCAGGGTACCTAAGGAATTGGTAAAAATGGACCAGGGCAATTGAAATAGATCAAAGCTTTTATGCAAAACAGCAAAGGGATCAGATCAGTTGGTGGTTATTGGACTTCTAGTCCAGGTTACATAGAGACTCAGTCTCAAACAAAGCAAAACTTTCCTTCCTCCAATCCCTCCCACACTCACCAAATCCAAACTTCGCTTTAAGGTTTGTAAAGTGCTTTACACATATCTTATTTGATACTTAAAATAGCCGTGTGAAGTAGGTGCTATCGTTATCCCTCAGTTAGAGGAGGTGGAAGCTGGCAGGTTAAATAGATTGACCCAGACAGAGTTCAATAGCTGGGAAGCATCTGAAGTCGGATTTAAACACAGATCTTTCCGAATTCAAGTCCTGTACCCTATCCACTAGGGTACCTTCTTGTACTCATCTAGTCCTTGGACAGCATAGTGCTCCACAAGTTTATTTTGAATGTAGGAAGAGAGCTAAAAAATGTAGGAGCCAGATGAAAATTTCAGTTGGTCAGATAAACAGGAATCCTGGGAGAAGGGCAGCACATCGCCACTTGTGGACAATCCCAAATTATTATCACTTTGGGTCAATTAGAGGATCTTTAAAATCCTTTGGAGGGGCAGCTAGGTGGTTCAGTGGATAGTCACACTGGAGTTGGAAGGATCTGGGTTTTAATCTGGATTTGTATACTTCCTGGCTGCATGACCTGGGCAAGTTACTTAATTCCAAATTGCCTAGCCTTTACTGCTCTTTAAAATTTTTTCTCTCTCATACTTTTAATTAAAAACATTTTAATTTAATTAATTTAGAATATTTTTTCATGGCCACATGATTCATGTTCTTTGCTTCCCCTCCTCCTTCTCCCCTCTCAGAGCCAATGGACAATTCCACTGGGTTTTACATTTATCACTGTTCAAAATCTATTTGTACTAGGGTTCTCATTTAGAGTCTACATTCCCCAGTCATGTCCCCATTGAACCATGTGATCAAGCAGTTGTTTCTATTCCCACAGTTCTTTCTTTGGATTTCTTTCTCATAAGTCCTCAGAATTTCCCTGGATCATTGCATTGCTGCTAGTAGAGAAGCCCATTCTGTTTGATTGTGCCACAGTGTATCAGTCTCTGTGTACAATGTTCTCCTGGTTCTGCTCCTTTCAACTCTGCATCAGTTCCTGGAGGTTGTTCAGTTCACTTGGAATTCCTCCAGTTCATCATTCCTTTTAGCAAAATAGTATTCCATCATCATAAGATCATAAGATACACAATTTGTTCAGTCATTCTCAAATCAATGGATACTGCCTCATTTTCCAGTTTTTTGCTACCACAAAGAGTGTGGCTATGAATAATTTTGTACACATATTTTCCACTATTATTTCTTTGGGGTATAAACCCAGCACTTTATTGCTCTTTTGCTTGGAACTGATACTTGGTATTGATTACAAAATAGAAAATATGACTTTGAAAAAAATTCTTTGGGAAGGGTCAAAGCATGAGCTGAGTATATTGGATCAAGCTACCCTCAGGTATAAGTGAAGACCTGATGACTAGTAGTCCTCCCTACCCAGTTCTATTTTTTCTTTCTTTATCCATTCACCTCATGAGGGTTCAAGATAAAGGTTGGAGCTGAGGCTAAGGCTGTGGTGGAATGCTTGAATAGCCTCCAGAAAGGTACATTTTAATGCAATTTATTTCTGAGTTATCACAATAATGCAGAGGGGGTTGAATCTGGTGGGATATATGGAGGGAGAGCCTTATTATTTATTGAAAATAATAAAATGAGAACATGAATATATTGGGGTAACAAGGTATCTTTCTATAATATTAGATTCTTTTTTAGTTTGCTGAAAACATTGGGTTTCAAGATAAAGTTGTTAGGCACTATGGCAACCTCACACAAGAGATAAAGCTCTGTAGTTACATACCAATGAACAAATGTATATTGAGCACCTGCTTTGTGATAGCACTGTGCCAGGCACCATAGTTCATAAGAAAAAGGCACAGGAAGAAATCTCTGATCTTAAGGGGTTTATAATCTCATCAGAGAAAAAAGAAACACACAGAAAACAGTAGAATCACTAACTTGAGTACTCAATTATTGTTCACTGATGTGACTAAGGGTAATAATTTATTAGCCTCCTGTGTGTGTTTTGAAAGCAGAAGTCACAAGGATATGGATCACTAATAGTAGATTTTTCAAGATATTATGTAATGTCTACTTGACTATTAGATTGTAAACTCCTTGAGGACAGGGACTGACTTTTCTCTCTTTTTATGTCCACAGCTTAGCAGTACCTGGCATGTAGTAGGCATTCTCTTGCTATTGAGCCCTTTCTGACTATTGGTGACCCCATCTGGGGTTTTCTTAGCAAAAATAGTGGAATGGTTTGCTATTTCATATTTATTTGACAGATGAGGAAACTGAGACAAACAGGATTAAATGACTTGCTCAGGGTCATACAGCTCATCAATGTCTAAGACTGAATTTGAACTCTGGAAGATGGATCTTCCTGATGCCAGTCTCAGCACTCTATTCTCATTGCCTGTCTTTACTTTTTTGAAATGCCAGATTCCCTGCAAACCTTTCCATTGGTTTCCCTGGTGCTTTCTTTATTTATTACAGCTATACCACTCTGTTTACCCTTTGTAACTCTACACAGAAGATCATTGGCACCTTGAGGAAAGAGCCAGTTTTTATTTTTGTTTCTTTGCCTTATCCAGATATGAGTAGGACCTCTGAAATTTAACTGCATTATGTGCCTCTTACTATGTTTCTCTAAAGAAGTTAGATGATATAATGGATAGAACACTGTACTTGGAGTCAGGAAAACTCCTTCATGGGTTCAAATCAGTCCTTAGTCACTTATAAGCTATGCGACCCTGGGCTAGTAACTTAATCCTGTTTGCCTCAGTTTCATCATCTGTAAAAAAAAAAGCTGGAGAAGGAAATGGCAAACTGCTCCAATCAACATCTTTGCCAAGAAAACCCCAAATGGGGTCATGAAGAGTCAGACCCAACTGAAAAATGAACAACAGCTGTGTTTCTTTAGCCTTGCCATTAAAGCACCTCAGATATTTTCCCAATTTATTCTTGAAATACCCTGCTTAGTTTCTTCATTTACAACATTATTAGTACTCCCCAGAGATCTTGGCCCATAGCAGTGGCTTAACTAGTGCTTTTTAGATTAGATTATTGAATGTAGATGGGCTTCAGTTTTCCATGAATTGACATAGGCAAGAAAAAATTTCTGTAAAAAACCCCTAGATGATCTATGAATTTCAATGGTATTTCTGTCAGTATAACAGTAGTGTCATGGGCAGTGCATACCCTTTGTTCTACAGCTTCACACTCTATGGAAAGAGTTCCTATGGCTTGGCCAACAGTACAGCTTGAGTGCCTACTTGGATTGAAATTCCTACTTAAGCCTTGGCAAGATAGTCTCTAAGAAATAACTACAGCTGACCTTTATAGGACATTTATAGATATTATCTCAATTGATTGTTTGTTATTCACGAGACTTTCCTGTTATTTCCATTGCTAGATTACTTTCCCTTTACCATGGTTGGCCAGTTACTCACAGACCCTCTGTTTTAAGAAAGGGTTGAAAACATTATTCTTCTCTAGGCTCTGCTCCTTAATCTCTGGACTTCTTTCTCCACCATGCTTCTACTTTGGTACCTTTTCCTTCCTCCCCTCAATTTTCAGAGTTCTTTATATGATCTGTCTTTCTCTGTTAGAATGTTAGCTCCATGAGAGTAAGGATTCTCTCTCTCTCTCTCTCTCTCTCTCTCTCTCTCTCTCTCTCTCTCTCTCTCTCTCTCTCTCTCTCTCTTTCTCTCTCTCTCTCTCTCTTTGCATCTAGTTGTATTCCCAGTGCCTAGCACAGTGCCTGGCACATAATAAGGGTTTAATCCTTACCGACTGGTTGGAAATAATCTTCTGATGTAGGTACTCCAGGTTTTACTATCCCATTTTATAAATAAGGAAACCGAGGCTCAGAGAATTTAAGCATCACATATAACTGTAAGAATTTATTTAAATTTAAGTTTTTATGCTAATATGAAAGTCCTAAAATAATATTGTGATTATCAATTTAAAAATATTACAACTTAAATGTGAAAGTGGAAAAATGTAGATAAAGGGATAGATTCTAATAAGCCTACTAGCCCTACTCCTGAGAAGCCAAACTCAGCCCCAGCAGGGCTTCCCTAAGACTCTGTCTCCACATGGATTTTCCTGGTAATCCTCAGCCAGAAGTCCTGGTGGTATCTTCAGTCAGGGTTCCACCAATGCAGCCTCCTCGAAAGCCACAGCAGGAATCTCTGGAACCAATCTCTCCTAACGGCCAGAAAGGAAATCCAGCTACTCACTCAACAAACCAAAGCAGGATCCAGGGAAAGAGTCTCCTCTTTCAGTGCAGAGTCCCCAAAGACAAACTCCAAAGAAGAAGTTCAAAGGAGAAGTTCCTTGGACGGAAAGTTCAGGACTTTTTATAGTCCATTTTCATGTCACTTCCAGTCCCTTCCTCACTTTATAGGAACCAATCACAGTCTTTCAATTTACTCTGCCCAGGGGTGGGGCAGTGGCCTCTGGAGTTGTCACCTACTCTAGCAAGTGACTTGGGAACTCTCTTGCTTAGTATCAAGTAAGGGTACTTTAAGTTCTTGATTTGTTTAGCTAAAAATAGACAAGGGGGAGTTAATCCTATCTTCACACAACCAAGGTGATATTTGAACACATATTTGTCCTTATTCCAGTTCCTCCTCTGATGACTCACTGTTTCTGTAATATGCAAGTGTGGAAAAGATTTGAGAATAGTTACAAAGTAAGAAGGAAGCATTTGTAGATTAATTTCATGGAGTAAGAAAAAAAGGGCAAAGTTAATTTCTAAAAAATTGTGGGAGGTGGGAGGCAAATCTGGCCTCAGACACATCCTATCTGTGTGACCCTGGGCAAGTCACTTAACCCCCATTGCCTAGTCCTACCACTTTTCTACCACTTTTCTGCCTTAGAACCAATATACCATATTGATTCTAAGATGGAAGGTAAGGATTTTATTTATTTTTAATTAATTAATTTTGTTCTTACTTTTTAGACTCCATTGGTTTTTTATTTAGAATATTTTTCCATGGTTACATGATTCATGATTCCCCCCACCCCTTCCCTTCCCTCTCCTGGATCTAACAAGCAGTTCCACTGGGTTATACATGTATCATTGTTCAAAACCTATTTCCATGTTTTTCATATTTACAGCATAGTGATCTTTTAACATTAAAATCTCAATCGTATCCCTATTGAACCACGTGATCAATCCCAAGTTTTTCTTTTGTTCTTCTGCTCCCACAGTTCTTTCTCTAGATATGGATAGCATTCTTTGTCATAAGTTCCTCTGAATTGTCCTGGGTCATTGCATTGCTGCTAATAGAGAATTCCATTACGTTTGATTGCGCCACAGTGTATCAGTCTCTGTGTACAATGTTCTCCTGGTTCTGCTTCTTTTGCTCTGAATCAATTCCTGGAGGTTATTCCAGTTTACATGGAATTCCTCCAGTTCATTATTCTTTCAGCACAATAATATTCTATCAGATACCACAATTTGTTCAGCCATCCTCCAAATGGATGAACACCTCTTCATTTTCCATTTTTTTTTGCCACCACAAAGAGCATGACTATAAATATTTTTGCATGAGGTATTATCCTTATTATCTCTTTGGGATACAAATACATCAGTGATATGGCTGGATCAAAGGCCAGGCGATCTTTTAAAGTCCTTTGTGCATAGTTACAAATTGCCCTCCAGAATGGTTGGAGAAGGTAAGGGTTTTAAAAATATAAAAAAGCTTGGAGTGGGGTTTGAGTTTGGAATATGGGATGACAGAAAGGAAGAGGGATGAAATTCTAATGGGGAAAGCATGATATATGAAAGTGGAACAGACAGAAATGGTATAATGGTTGCAATGGAGCAGATCACATTGTCACATGGAAAGTCTATGTTTGGGTGAAACAAGAAATGAGTTTGGTAAGAAGAGTAGGAATAAAATTATTTTATACTGAGACCTCTGGTCCAGATCTCTTAGACATTCTTCATATTAATTTAGTTCAGCCCATGCTATGAAATACCAACTATTTATTAGACATTTGTTGTATGTAGTGCACCGGGTTAGTTGCTCAGGGAATTGCTAAATTGTGATGATACTTGATCCCTGCCCACAAGGAACCTTCAGTCTGATAGAGGGATAAATCATGCACATGGAAAGTTGTAATACAATTTTGAAAAACAAGTATTCTGATCTAATATAATGATTTTCTAGAATTCCAGAAGCCTGAGAATGAAATGATTATCTAGCAAGGAGTCAATGGACCCAAGAATGAGACTTTTGAACATGGTCAACATGAACATAAATACTTGTTATTTGAAAAAGCAACAATAACAACAAAAATTAAATTAAATTAAATTAAATGACTATTTGTAAGTTCCTGAGAGAGTTTTAGAATGAAGTCCTTTGTAAAGTTGGAAGAGAGACTCTCTTATGAACCAGAGAGATCCTGAAAGGGACAGCATTTGAGTTGAGAGTTAAAGGATGAAAAGAGGAAAGAAGGGAATTCTAAGTCTTGCTCCAGTATTAGACTAAAGATGTGGGATGATGAGAGCACAGGCTTCCTTGGGGGGATATGGTTTGTTCTATTGTGCTACTGCAACATATATAAATAGTGTTGTGAAAATCCTGCTTGGACCTGAGCTTCTGAAGGTTAAAGAATATAGGGATATGAATGATGGCAAATCAACTAATTTAGTATTTAAAAGGACAATTATGAGATAATCATACTCAGAAACTCAGGCTTCAGGTGATCTTTAGAAGCAGGAATTCTTGGTTAGTGAATTTATTTTAAAAATATTTTGATAATCATATTTCAGTAAGATTAGTTTCCTTAGGAATCCTATGATGAAGAGTTTAAGCTTAAATCTTAGCCCCAAAGAAAAGACAGGAGACTTCTTGACACAAGCAGGCAATTGTGGTTATGGATCATGACAGCTAATATCAGAGTTTTTAGGTTATGATTTGAAAGATGCTTATTTTTAGGAATTAAAATATTCTGAAAAAAGGTTCCATAGGCGTTACCAGATTGCCCAAGGATTCCCTGATACATAAAAGGCAGAGAACCTCTGACCTAGAGCATAACCAGTGGTTTGTCTATTTGGAATCTACGAATCCTTTCTCTCACTCCTTTCCCATCCTTTACTTTCGCATTTCCACCTTCTTTCTATTTCCCCCCTTTCCCACTTCCCAGTCGACTCTTAGCCATACCTTCTCTACCTCAATTATCACTTCCATCTTTTCCTTAAAAGTAACCTCATTTCTAGCCCTGGGTCATTCTGCTCTAATAAATGAGTTTTAGGCTTATCTTACTGAGTCTCAAGTCTCCACAGCACTTTGAAGGTTCTTTCATAATGTACCTCTGTGGATGTAACTCCATTGCACCTTTTTTAGTTCCTTTTTATGTGTTGTCTTCTCCTACCAGAAAGCAAACTTCTTGAGGACAGGGGTTATATTTTTCTTTGTATTTGTATGTCCAATATACCAGGCATAATGCCTGGTACATAATAAACGTTTAATAAATCTCCCTCTCTCTTATTTTTTCCCTTTTTTGTTTCCCCTCACCCACCATCTACCTCTTCCCTCCTCCTCTCTGTTTCTAAGTCTGCCTATGTCTCTCTCTATTTCTGTCTGTCTGTCTCTGTCTCTCTGTGTTATCTCTCTCTCTCTCCTGCCTCTCTGTCTCTTTTTCTGGCTCTCTCTCTTTCTCTGACTGTGCTTGTATCTCTCTATTTCTCTCTCTGTGTCTCTCTTTTCCCTTTCCTCTCCCTCTCCCTTTGCTTGCTTATTGCTCTCTTTCTTTCATTCTACCTTGCTGTCTCTTTTTCCTTTCCTATTTGGTTTTTCTCATCCCTATTTGTTTCTTCTCCCTACTTCTGTTCTTAGCTAACCATAATAGGGAATTGAAGTATATTAAAAACATTTGTTTTATTTGTTGAATAAAATTATATATTCTCTGATGATAATTTAAAGCTCAGGTGACTTTTCAAAACAAAATAAATTAAGTTGAAAATGACTGAGGTTATATTATGTTGTCATGGAAAATAACAATGGTTTTGGACACTAGGGTTTGAATCCTGGATCTAGCATTTAACCCTATGTCTGACACTGGGAAAGTCACTTTACCTCTTTGTGTCTCATTTTCTTAGCTATAAAACTAGAATACTAAAATTTGCCTTAGCTATTTTACCCATTGTGAAGCTATTTTTAAGTCTCTATAAATCTTTTTAATAATAATTTTATTAGTAGTTTGTTTTTATATCACCTACATCCTCCACCCCATATCCCTCCCCTATCCTTTCCAGAAATTAATTCCCTTTTATGAAGATTTTTTTAAAGAGGAAAAAAGAAGAAACAAAGTCCCTCAAAACTAATCTACATTTAAAAAAATCTGACATTATCTGAGTGATCCGCAATCACAGTATTCTACATCTGTAAAGAAGTTGGGGAGATGTCTTCTCATTTCTTTTCTTTGGAGCCAAGCCCGATCATTACTATTTCACAGCACTGAGTTTCAATTATTTTGTTGTTGCTGTTCTTTCTATTTCATTGCAGCAGTCATTGTGTATATTGCCTATATATATCTTAACTGTCACTATGGAGTTAGTTCCTACTTCTCTGTAATCTTTGATTTTTTCCCCCTTGTGTACCTGAATAGAGATTCTCTATTCTTTTTTGTTGTTCAGTCATGTCCAACTCTTCATGACCCTATTTGTGTTTTCTTAGCAGATACTGGAGTGGTTTGCTATTTCATTCTCCAGCTCATTTTACAGATGAGAAACTGAGGCAAATTTAGCCCCAGGGTCACATAGCTGGTAAGTGTCTGAGGCCAGATTTGAGTTTAGGAAGCCTCACTCTTTCCACTGTACCACCTAATTGCCCCTCTCCATTCTTACCCTAGACCTTTTTCTGGTTTGACATTTCTTAATATTTATTTGTTTAAAAAAAAAAAAAAACCCTTACCTACTGTCTTAGATTTGATACTAAGTATTGGTTCAAAGGATGAGGGTGATAAGCCAGCTAGGCAATTGATGTTGAATGGATATCCCAGAGTCCCAAAGCTAGTCCAGATTTGAACCCAGAACTTCCTGACTCAAGGCCTGGTGCTCTATTCACTGAGCAACCTCACTCCCCCCTCAATATATATTTTAAAGCTTGTCTAATTTTTAAAAAAAAGTTCTGATACTAACCTTTAAGTTCTTCTGGGAGTATTTTCCCTGAAAGATATGGAGCTAAAATGGTCACCAAGTCCCTAGTGAAGGCCCCTAGAGACCTGTCCTTGGTGCTGATCTGTTCACTATTTAAAAGTCTATTTGGATTGGGTGAAGACATAGGATGGGATGGCATAGACATAAAGCTTGGAAGGATAGATAATACTGGTTGAAACACAAGATCCAAATGTCTGTAGTTGGGCTATAATAATATGTCTTTTTTTTGGGGGGGGTCTCAATCTATGTTTTCATTAATGTAAGGAACTGCTGGTGATGAAACAGCCTATTAGTGCAGATCACAAACTGTTCTGTGATTAAGAATCTTAAAGAGTTGTCTGGGAGCCCTGAGAGGCTAAGTGACTTGTCTGGAGTCATATAGCCACTGACACTCAGAGTTGAGACTTGAACTCAGATCTTCCAAATCCCAATACACTCAACCATGGCACTTCTCTAGGCCAAATGTAATAAAATTTAATTTAATGGGGATAGTATAGCCATGGGAAAGGGGGAATAAAATGGGTAAAATTCACTGGAACTTGAGTTAGAGAATTTGGGTTCAAATTCTGGTTTTAATACTTAGTAGCTTTGAGACTTTGGGTATTTCATTTTTACTTGTCTGGAATTCAGTTTCCTTATTTGAAAAAGGATGAATTTGGACTAGATGATTGATGATGATGATGATGATGATAAGTTGCATTTATATAGTGCCTCCTGTGTGCTAGAAACTGTTCCAAACACTTTGCAAATATTACCTCATTTGATTCTCACAACAATCCTGGGAGGCAGGTGCTATTATTAACCCTATTTTATAGTTGAGGAAATTGAGGTCATCAGAGGTTATGTGCCTTGCTCAGGGTCATATAGGTAGTACGTTTAGGCCAGTAGCCTTAGTAGTCCGAGCCAGATTTGAATTCAGAGTTTCCTCACTTATACCCCAGCTCTATCCACTGTAACACCCAACTTCCTAGGACCCTTCCTCCTCCAGATGTACGATCTTATATTTGGATTCAATGTGCCAACTATGGAAATAAAGGATAGAGGAAATGTAGATAACAGATCAAGGAGAAATGGTCTGGGGGTTTTGGTGGACCACAAAGTCAGTATGAATGGGTGTATAATGGCAGCCAGAACCTAATAGCTTACCAATAGGATGTATTCTTTATTTTGCCCTGGACCTTTGACTTTTTCACTGTGGTGTGGAAATTCCCTTCCAACAATGAAAGTCTGTAACTCTCTTTAACAAATTGTTTCAGGTACTGAGAGGTGAAAGGGTTTACCCTTGATCACTTGGCCGGTATGTGTCAGAAGCAGGACTTGAACTGAGATCTTCCTGACTCCAAAGCCAACCTGTGCCTCAGTAATCTTATACTTAGGCACATTTGTATCCAGAACAAGGGCTGTGCTAACCAAGCTTCAGTGTGGCCTGTTCAGATCTCAGTTCAATATTATGTTCAGTTCTACCACCCACATTTTAGAAAAGGAAGTGATAAGCTAAAACAAGTTCAGCAAGAGGGCAACTTAGATGGTAAAATGAGTGAAGACCATGTCAGAGAAGGAGCAATTATATTGGAGGTTTTTTCCCTCCCCCCCTTTCCCTTACATTCTATCTTAGTTAATACTGAGACAGAAGAGTGGCAAGAGTTAGGTAATTGGAATTAAGTGAATTACCCAGGGTTACACAGTCAGGAAGTATCTGAGACCAGATTTGAACCCAGGTCCTCTCGATTCCAGGCCTGGTGCTCTATCCACTGTGCTACCTAGCTGCTCCTTTTGGTGTTTGTCCTCTCACCCTAATTCTTTTCTCTGTTTGCTATCTATTAGTTCTATCAGTCACTGAGGATGGGGATTTTATGTGGATCAGGAGAGACAAATGAGCTTTTTGTCATAGCTGGACACTTCAGTTTGAGGTCTAGGAAACATAGCAGCTCTTTTGCCTCACAGCAGTGAGAGGTCCCTGTACTCTTGGATGATCTGACAGCTTCTCTTTCACACTAATTTCCCTCCTATTTCCTCTCCACAAGGTCAGAGAAGTGTATACAGACATTCATCCTCTTATTCTGACACGGTTGGTTTGCCCCTGGCACTTGGTCACATTATTGGCTTCAGGCCGTGCTTCTGGTTAGGCATCCGGCTGTTCTTTTTTTTTTCAGAGGAAAAATGGCAGCACCCAGGATGACTCACCCTCTAGTCTCAGACTGCCACAGACTTCTTCTTCATGCCAGCTGGGCTGGAAGTGGGGGTGTTGGGTATGATATGTCTTCACAAACATGTCCCACCCACCAGGAGAGTCATCCAAATATTATCTCTGTGTCAGTCTGCAGCATTGGGCAGAGTCTAAAATGACCTACTGATAAGATAGTCTGTACCATGATCAGTAACTTTGCCTCAGTATGGAGGAGTGTTTGCACACTTTGTGTGAAGGAATCATAGTCTGAACACGACCTTTCTTCCTTTCTTTACCCTCCATCTCCTTATCCCTCACTCTCAGCCTTATGGTGTCATGGAGATCATAGGGATTCTGATCACTTGTTAAACTTCCATAATAAAAACTAAATTTGGTCACAGAGAATAAGCTCTCAGGCCAGATTGCAAAGATTCAGTATTGTAAAGGGTGAGTTTGATGCAGACCTTTAAAATCTTGTTAAACTGAGTAGGGTGGAGAATGTAGAATTTCTAAGACCTGGTTCTGTTTTTCCAAGTATCTCCATTGTTATTGATCAGGAAATAGCTAAATCACATCTTCTAAAGAATGGTCTGATTAGGGTGGAATAGTTTTAAAATTCACAGTATCACTATTAAAATCCTTTTTTGGGTATTATCTTGTGTCTTGCCTCTGAAGTATCACAGAGCTCTGTTTTGGGGAGGAACAGAAGCACATTGCATGAGCTTCTGAAAACTTCTCCCATATGTGTAGTCAATGGAGTGGACACAACACAAAAGGAAATTAGAAGGTTAGCCAAATGAATAGCTGGAGCTTCTTGAAGGCTTAAACTGGCCATTTGCTTTTTTCACCCTCTCACACATTGTAAAATTAATCTCTCCAAATATGATCTAGTTTAGGAAGGGTACACCCATGCTGGGGTGTGTACAAATCTAACTTAAATACCAACTATTTGCCTCCCCAAGGAATGATAGAGTCTTGAAATATCTCTAATATTCAGTCCCAGTTGCAATCCTCTGTCTTTGTTCCTTTTGCCAACACAAGACCGTTTCTTAACTTGTTAAGATCTGATACCCTACTCTCTGATAGATCTGCTCTCCTCTGATGTCAGCATCTTCTATTTTAAAGCACAACGATAATATCAAACAAGTCTTGAGCAGACCAATTGAAATAGTTTCTACTGAGAGATCACTGGTATTTCTTCTGAGATCTCCCTGGGATGGTTAGAGCCTCCTTTACACTACTAATCCTGCTTAATTCTCAAAATGAAGACATTTGATGAGATGATCTCTATGGATCCTTAACAGCTATGAAAATATAATCCTGTGATGAGAGGAAGGATTGTCTTAGAGCCAGGAAGATTTAGGTTCAAGTTTTGCCTCATATATAAGAAGTATGTGATAATGGGAAGGTGCCTTGTCCCTGTGCTCTAAGCAAGTCTTGAAAGACTCTAAGATTAAATTGCAGAGAAGGTAAAGGAATTTTCCTCTGCTGAGTTTTCCTTGTACCAATGGAATTCTGGGTCCAATATATATTCCTGGGATGATCTGATCAAATCCCTGGGACATGGTATTTGAGCTTATATGCCCTGAATTGTTTCCTTATCATATAATGAACCTCAGCACATTTACAGAGACAACCAATTTAAGTGACAATGTTTGCTATGTTTATTTAGGCAAAATTTGGTTGGGGAGGGGTGAGCTTCATTAATACTAGGATTGTCTTCTGGAATTTCATGGACTTCTTTGGAATCAGTGGATCTTTCGTGTTGTGGAACCCAGCACATATTGCATAGGACTGCATGCTCATGTGCACCAACCCATACGTGTATGGACTTAAAAATGATGCTCTAACTCCTGGTGCATTACTGGAACCATAATTAGATGAAATGTGTCTGTACCCTTAGGAAAACACCATATGTTTATCTGGAATCCCTGTAAATCACAGAAAGAGCGGAAATGGATTGGAGATGGAAAGAAAAAGCTAGTTACAAAATGACTTTGAGAATCATTGATTTGTTTTGGCTGGCTAGTGTAGTGAATAGAGCAATGAACTTGGTGTCAGAAAGAGTAGAATTCAAATTCTGCTTCAACCTCTCACTGGGTGGGTGACCCTGCAAAAGTCACTTAATCTGCCTCAGTGTGCTCATTTGTAACATGGGGATATTAATAGCATCTACCTCATAGTGCTGTTAGGATCAAATGACATAACAAAAATAAAGAATTTCTCTTATTAAAGGGATACTTCTCTTTATACTGTGATCTTGGAGTCTATAGTCAGCCCGACAATTTCATAGTTAATTATCTGCTCCAAAAAGTCTAACCATCACTATTAGGAATGGGGAAGTGGCTTGGAGGATCAAAGGGTGGAGTTGAATCTAGGTTCACTATGGTCTGGGGTGGGGTTTCAGGGTTTTGCTAGGAAAGGAAAAGGGGATGGACTGTTGGCTGAAAGTTCGGAGGAAAATTAGGTGCTGGTGGGCATCATTTCTCACCAGACCCTCCAGGCACTTCTGGATGGTTGCCAGTAGATGGAAGAAAAGTCACAATATTTATACCACAGATAATGCATAGAAATGTGACTTGTTTGAGTTCTTGCTGTTTGTCTTCTCTCACACATAATTGGAAAATTAATTATGGAGAGAAAAACTAACCACCTCTACCTTGGTTTTTCTGCATATGTTTGCATTACATTTTTTTCTGGTCAGCAACATAATGATATTTTTATTCTTGACCTATTCAAATATTCATATTTATTGATATAATAATATCAATAATATGTGCTATAAACTTATTCCTTTCCTCATCCTTTCCCTCCCCTTCCCATCTTTCCCCTAATGTTAGTTAACATATATGTATATATATAAACATACATGTTATATAGCTATCTATATATGTTATATATAATATAAAGATACCTATGTATGTATATATATTATGTGTTTTATACAGGCAAGACATCTAGGTGATAGACTGGATAGAATATGAGTGGATAGTCAAGAAGACTCATCTTCCCAAGTTCAAATATGGTTTACCAGCTGTGTGACCTTGGGCAAGTCACTTAGCCCTGTTTGCCTCATCTGTAAAATGAGCTGGAGAAGTAAACAGTCAGTCCATATTTGTCAAGAAAACCCCAAATGGGGTCAGAAAGAGTTGGACATGACTTAAGAACAACTATATATATATGTCACATATACATATTTGTGAAGTGTTTTGCTTATGCTATCTCATTTGATCTTCACAATAACCATTTGAAGTAGTTATTATCAACCAAACTGCTGGGGAAGAACCAACTATTTGACAAAGACTGCTGGGAAAATTGAAAAATAACATATCAGAAACTAGAAATAGACTAATAGCTAACACTATAAATCATGATAAAGTCGAAAGAGATACTCAATCTAGAAATAAAGGGTGATATCACAAATGAATTTGGGAAACTTGGAAAAGTTTACCTGCAAGACTTATGGATATGGGAAGAATTTATGATTAAACAAGACACAGAGGGCATAATGAAAAATGAAATGATAATTTTGATTACATCAAATTAAAAAATTTCTGCAGAAACAAAACCAATACAATGAAGTTAGAAGGGAAACAACAAATGGGGGGAAATTTACAGCAAGTACCTCTGACAAAGGTTTCATTTCTCAAAAATATAGTGAACTGAGTTAAATTTATAATACAAAACATTCCACATTTGATAAATGGTCAAAATATATGAATAAATAGTTCTCAGATGAAGAAATTAAAACTATCAATAGTTATATGAAAAAATATTCCAAATCACTACTGATTAGAGAAATGCAAATTAAAACAACTCTGAGAAACCACTGCACACCTATAAAATTGACTAATATGATCAAAAAAGAAAATGATAAATTTTGGAGAGGGTATGGGAAAATTGGGACACTAATACTCTGCTGGTGGAACTGATAAACCATTCTGGAGAACAATATAGAACCAGGCTCAAAATGTCATTAAACTATGCATGTCCTTTGATCCAATAATATCATTACTGTATCTATATCCAAAAGAAATCAGAAATAGGGGAAAAGGACTACTTGAACAACAATAGTTTTTAGCAGCCATCTTTGAGGCGGCAAAGAACTAGAAATTGAAGGGTTGTCCCTCAATTGAGGAATGGCTAAATAAGTTGTGGTATATGGTTCGAATATAATACTATTGTTCCATAAGAAATGATAAACAAGATGAGTTCAGAAAAACCTGGAAAGAAATCTGAACTGACGCAAAGTGAAGTGAGCAGAACCAGGAGAAGAGTACCATAACAGAAATATTGTACAATGGTTAACTGTGAAGGGCTAAACTATTATCAGTGAAACTAGGTCCCAAGATAACTCCAAGTCTCATGCTAAAAAATGCTATCTAAAGCCAAAGAAGGAACTATTGGAAAAGGATTGCAGATCACAGATATGCCAACTTTCACTTTATTTCCTTCATGAGGTTTTTTATTGTATGTATGATATGTGTCTTCTGTCATGGCATGGGGAATATGGAAATATGTTTTGCATGAAAGCACTGGTATAACTTGCAACAGACCATTTACTGCCGGGGGGCGGGGGGGGCAGGGAAGGTGAGAATCTGAATCACAAAATTTCAGAAAACAATTGTTAAATATTGTTTCTGAATGTAATTTTTTAAAAAAGGAAGCTCTGGTACTATTTGTAAAGCTTCAATTTTATCTCATTCAAAACACAGTTTAAAAGTTCCTTTGGTCTTATTCTAGGGTGTGCTGCAAATTTCTGGCTTTACTCTGAAATGCTGAATAGATGTAGCCTTATCTAATTGAATTACACTCCAATCACCATCAGCCAGAAGAGGTTAGTGACTATGGCCTGTGTATCTACTCCCGACTGCTGGGCAGAAAAGGAAGATCAAAGTCCCAGGAAATTATTTGATCTCTCATCAGCAAACAGGGGCCATAGGAGGACAGAACACTAATTAATTACTACCAAATGGAAAGCCTTCCCATTGAAACAGCTGGGAACAAGTTGTTTTTGACTAATAGCTTTGCCCTTCTGATAGGAAGATGATGCTACTGAACCAGACCTGCCTCATGTGTAAGTAAACTTGGTGATCACAAATGTGTAATTTCAGGAATCCTGGGAAGGCCTTGGTCTTCTTTTACTCTTCTTCATATTTCTCCTCCTTCCTTCCCCTGCCTCCAATCATTTAGCAGGTGTCTAAAATTCAGGGCTTCACATCTAAAATCATTCCTCCCTTCCACCCTCCTCTCCCCTCCCTTCTCTCTCCTTCCTTTCCTCCTTCCCTCCTTCCTTCCCTTCCTCCCTCCTGTTCTCCTTTATCTCTCCCTCTCTCCTTCCTCTTTCTTTCTTTTCTCCCCCCCCCCCGTCTCCCTCTCAATACATATGTAGTATAAATACTTGTTTCTTTAGAATCTAAGGAGGCACTAGTGTTCTTTAAGACTAGACATATGTTACTGTCATAAAATGAATATTGTTGATACAAACCACTGTGAATATAATTTTTCTTTAAAAAAAACATTAAATGATTTGTTTCAAAGGGATTGCTTTTTCTTTCATTGTCTTGCCATGTACGAACTAGTTTCATTGTTATCCACATTAAAAAAAACCTTTAACCTTGCAGTCATCACTGCTATGATGTATATTTAATTAAAGCACTCTTCCCCTACCTTATACCTTGACAATTAAAGCCATTATCTTAAATATTTATGACTTTCCTAAAATCAAAGTTTCTGTTGAAATATGTATTGACACAACCCCTTAATACATGTTGGCATAATTGCATGTAAATGCCTTCCTCTTGGGAGTTTAAAAAGAGGTTTTGATTTTGAATAGCCAATAGTAATACAGTGTTGTTTATGCTATTAATGATTAAAATTAATAAAATTTGATACAATTAAAAAAGGGATTGACCCCTTCCTCTCTTCTTCCTTCCTTCCTTCCTTCCTTCCTTCCTTCCTTCCTTCCTTCCTTCCTTCCTTCCTTCCTTCCTTCCTTCCTTCCTTCCTTCCTTCCTTCCTTCCTTCCTTCCTTCCTTCCTTCCTTCCCAAGGAACACAGGCTCCAATTAGCTCAACCAATGGGAATACTCTTCCTGCTCTGGATTTAAGAAAGGCTATATGGGACTTTGTCTGATTCTGGAACTAAAGTGCTGTCAGATAATATAGTTTTATTTGAAATTACTTGCATTAATGTGAGATAGTAATTTATTTCTCCAATTACTCCTAATGGCTTGGGAGGGTGCTAGCAACATATTCCCTAAGGGAGAGGAGCCACTTTCCTTCCATAGCCTCTCCTTCATCCCTGGGGAACTGTCAACCTATTCCTTGCTATGTTTAGGGAGCAAGGAATGAGGGAAGTAGGGACCTAATATTACACCTTATATATCCTTGTAACATTGAAGGGAGGACATAGTTTGTTCTTTTCATTTACTGAAGAATCCTAGAGACACTAAAGGGACTTAATTTTTGTTCTTTTACCTAAACCATAGAGGTTGAAAGAGATGTTAAAGATCATCTCTTTCAACCTTCTTATTTTACAGGTGAGGAAATAGAGGCAAAGAGGGGCAAAGTGACTTGGCTAGTTAGTAGAAGAGCCAGGGTCTCCAGACTCCTCTATCAGAAATATTTCCAAGAGAAAATGATCATCCTTGATCTATTTTCTTAAAGACCATCCACAGCAAATGCAGGGATTAAAAACAAACTGCTCTCTCCCATTAGTTTCTCCAATTATGGAACACTTCTATAATAATATAATATAATAATTATTATTTTGCTTTATATGTTTTTCCCTAAGATTGTAAGCTTATTGAGGACAGGGGTGGTTATATTTTTGGTTTTGCATCTTTAGCACCTGGCACATGTTATTGTGTTCACTTGTTCAGTTGTGTCCAACTCTTTGTAACCCTGTGGTTACAAAAAAAAAAGGAAAAAAAAGAAGAGAGGAAGAGAGAAATCCCTTTTTAAATTGTGTCCATGAGGTTTTCTTGGCAAACACATACTAGAGTAGTTACCATTTTCTTCTTCAGGGGATTAAGGCAAACAGAGATTAAGTGAATTGCCCAAAATGTCTGAGACCAGATTTGAACTCAGGTCTTCCTGATTCCAGGCCCAGTGCTTTACCAACTTAGCCATCTAGCTGCCCTGGCCTGGCACAGAGTAAGCACAATAAAATGCTTCTTGGTTAATTTATTGATAATCTCAAAGAACTTTTATATGTACTCTCTCATTTGATAGTCACCACTACCCTGTGAAGTAATGTAGTAAAGGTGTTATTGTCCTATTTTACAGGTGAGAAAATTGAGGCTCAAAGAATTTGTCACTTGCACAATGAGTGGCAGATCTAGGTATGACCATGATACTCCCCTGATCAAGAAGATTCAATGGCTCCGCATTGCCTCTAGGATAAAATATAGACTCCTCAGTTTGGCATTTAAGACTTTTTGTGATTTGGCACTAGTCTATCTTTTTAGGTGATTACACATGACGCCCCTTCATATTATCTATCCTCCAGTGAAACTAGCTCATGTTCTCTTTCTTTTTCATCTAGCCCCTCTCTGTGCCTTTGCACAGGCCTTCTATCTTTCATGCCTGCTATGCTATCTATCCTTACCTTTGCCTCATGGAATCAATGTCTACCTTTAAGTACCACCTCCTTTATGACGACACCCTTCTGATGTATCGCATTCTCACCTCCCTCATTCCCATTCTTTGTATTTCCTTTGAGGATATTTTTTTTTATTTCATTATACAAGCATATCTTTTCCCAGAAAATGTAAACTCTTTGAGAGCAAAGATTATCTCATTTATTCTTTCTTTTCAGTCACATTGCTGGCAGTGCTAGCAAATAAGAGACAGGAAGAGGGGAACAAGGAAAAGCTGTCTCATAAACAGAACTCATCAAAGCCAAGTCAGATCAACCTCTTTTCACCTCCAACAAAGTAGCAATATTTTGCCAAGAAATAGTTCTTTCTATAGCTTTAAGTTCTATAGCTTTCAGGCATTTAATAAATACTTGCTCTCCTAGCACTCACTATATAACCTCATCCAATTGCTTACTGTCTCAGAGAGGAAGGGAGGGAGGGAGAGAATTTGGAACTCAAGTTAGAAAATGAATGTTAAAAATTATTTTTGCATGTAATTGGGAAAAATAAAATATTACTGAACAAAAACAAAAACAAAAACAAAAAAGAAAACTACTTCCAATAAAGAAAAAAATACTCATTGATTGATTGTTTTTCTGATTTCTATTCTGGATCTCCCTCCTCTTGGACAACCAGCCAGTCAACAAATATTTATTGAATATCTATGCCTAACATGTAAGATGATATACTTAAGGTTCACCATCTTTGTGGTTAACAATCACTTAAAGGTACCCTTAAAGCTATAGAACTATTTCTTTGCAAAATATTGCTCCTTTGTTGGAGGTGACAAGAGGTTGTATAAATTGGTATGACTTGGATTTGGTGAGTTCTGTTTATGAGACAACTTTTCCTTGTTCCCCTCTTCCTGTCTCTTATTTGCTAGCACTGCCAGCCCTAGCAGAAAAGACTCCTGTCTAGTTGTATGTTGGCAAACTGTCTTCCCTCATCTCTTTTATACCAGGGCCCTTCCCCCAAGCACCTTTCTACCCTCTGAGGCTTTCAAGAAGTGATTTGATTTGAAAGCAACACATTAGCTGCAACACATTCCCCCTTATTACCATGGAGCAGGAGGTGATAAATTGCCCAGTTCTGGTCTTTGTAGTTTCTGTATGGTCTGGTTGTATCCCTGCTGATCTGTGATTGGGGAATTTGGGGTGGGGTGGTGGGGATGGCACAGCTGAGGTTGTAGCCTCAGTCACCAGGATCCATGGGCTGAGTCTGAATGACAGGCTCTCAGTCACGTACTGCTTGGACCCCAGACCTGCTGTCTTAAGAAAATGTAATTATGATCATATATATGACAGAACTGATTACCATTCTCCAGTGTTTGGAAAAGGACCAAGGGAGAAGTTAATTATTCTTGGTGGCTTTTTTGGGGTGGGGTGTGAGGATTCTTTTCAGATCCCCAAACAGTTCTCTGTTAGTCTTCATGGGGCATTATTAGGGGAGGTCAAGGTATAATGACCTGGCCAAAATAAATAGTCTTTGCTGTCATTTTGAATATCCTCCTTGCTATCTTTCAGGCTAGAGAGAGCATGATACCCCTGAAAGAATGCTTGATTCTGAGAGCTGAGTGTCTGGGCTCAGATTCCAGCTTTGCCACTGAATCCCTAGTCCATGTCTTCATGCAACATGGTTCTTGATCTCCTCTGAATCTTAGTTTTTTAATCTGCTAAAAAGAGAGGACTCTATAGACTTAGATTATGTCTAATTTTTTCTCTATCTTTGATTCTATCAGAAACGGATTGTCTTTTGTTATATACATACATAATTAGCAAAAATATCCCACCTCTACCTTCCTAACTGGGATGGTGGGAAGAACTCATAACAAATATGAATCCTCAAGCAAAAAAATTTCTTGAATTAGCTATGTCTCCTACTGATTTCCCATCAAATCTAAGAAATTTATTCTAAATCTTTCAATTTAGTTTGGATCACCAGAAAACTTCAGATTCTATAATTTCCCCTTACTTCTTTATAGTATTATTGGGTTTTAGACCTGGAAGGGACATTTCAGTTTATCATGGTGAATTCCCTTTTCCCCTGTCTCATATTCTTTCACCATTTTCTTCTTTTTTAAAACTTTATTTTTAATTACAAGTAGAAAAAAATTTTTGACAATCATTTTATGAAATTTTGTAATTCAGATTCTCTCCTTCCCTGCCTCATCTCATTCCAGAAGTGATAAATATCCTGATATAGATTATACCAGTGCTTTCATGTAATGCATATTTTCATATTCCCTATTCTATGACAGAAGATGCATATCACACATACAACAAAAAACTCACAAAGGCAATAAAGTGAAAGATGGTCTGTTTTAATCTGCAACCAGATTCCAATAGTTCCTTCCTTGGCTTTGGATAGCAATTTTATCATGAGTCCCTTGGGGTTTTCTTGGGACCTTGTTTTGCTGATAATGGTTTATTCTGTCACAGTTGATCATTGTACAACATTGTGTTACTGTATATACTTTGTACTCCTGGTTCGGCTCATTTCACATTGTATTAGTTTGTGTGTTTCCAGGTTTTTCGAAACTCATCCTATTCATCATTTCTCATGTTGCAATGAGATTATATTACTGCTGGGAGCCATCAAAGACCACGCTGTTTGACATGGTCCATGTGGAAACCAGAGACTGCAAAGCAACCCCCAGGAAGGATGGAAACACCCACTGAAACCCCCTTAAGTGACTTTCCTTATTAACATCACCTTATTATTGGAATTGCTATGATTATTATTCTTACTTAGCCCCAGGAAAAATAGATGAGAGCAACATGCTTGCAGGGTAATACAAATGTCCCACTCTGTCCCCCTAGGATATTACCAGGAGAGCCCACTTACAAAATTAAACCTAAGATTCTTATATACCCACTTAGATAGGACCCTCTTTTCAAGGCATAAAAATTTCTGGCAAATCTGTGCTCTGAATTCCCTAACCTATATTTGGGTCATGTGGATTCTACTCACTGATCCTGCCCTTAGCAACAATGTTTTGTTGACTATCTCCCTAGGCTTCCTGTCTGTTTGTAAGTTCCATGGAAACATGTTTGTTGAGAATGAAACTGTGTGCCAAGTAGATGTGTGATCATGAGGGTATAAAATAAAGCCAAGCCTCAGCCAAGGTGTAGTAGTTTATCCTGTGAAACCTGTGCTGTGGGTTGAATGCAGAAAGCTGTATCCCATCCATTATTTTTCTGACACAGTCCCACCTCCAAGACTCATCCCCTGTGGGAGGTTGGCCCACCCCACAGCAACTGAGCATATCAATTTATTCAGAAATGCATGCCAATTACCTGAAAAATTGGGACCAGTCTCCCTTTTCAGTAGAGGGATGGACCTAAATATAGGAGGAGGCATATATTCATACACTAAAAACAATTAATCAAATAAGGCCACTTAATTAAAAAGAAACAGTACAATATTAGGTCATTTGATTTCTAATTAGATGAAAGATTGGGCATTTTCCAAGTTGGGAGGGGAAGAATAAACAGATGCAATTCCCTGAATTCAGAGAAAGAGATGTCCCATTTCTCCCCAAGTATCTGAAAACAACCTAAGCAATAGTAAACAATAACTGATTGGTCAGCGTGGAACCAGTTTTCAGATAAGACATAAGGGTTGCTTGAGATGTACAATTGTGAGAAAACTCCCTGCATAAATCTTGGGATCTGATTGTGTTTCTGGTCAGCATAACTTAGGTCCTTGGTTAAGGGTCTCTAAACAGCAGGTAGAAGTGCTCTAGTTTTTCAGTCTTGCAGGGTTAGGTTCAAACAAGGCAATAAAGTTTTCTCCCAAGACAGAAGTTGGATTATACCCTTAAGTGAATAGAAAGGGAACTGAGCTAGCTACAGAATTGAGTCACAAGATAGAGTAAGAGTGGTTGACTCAATTGCTTCAATTCACACTACCACTTGCTGTCCTAAACCACTCAGTTCTCTCAATTTTCTTCACCACCAGGAATAGCTATAAATATAATTGTCAATCGAAAGTTAAAAAACATGTTTGTGCCCTGCAAAAATAGCTATGTGAAAGATCATTGACTTTATTAATTTATTTGAGGGATGGTAGTGGTGGTAGTATAGAACCAATTCCTCCATTCTCACATAGAAGGCTTATTTATCTTAATTTTATAGTCAATTCTTGCTCACTTGATTGTTTGTGATAATCTTGAATTTTATCCACGTGTCATGTGGTTCCCTGAAACTGTGGAATGTGAACAAAGGTCAGCTAGTTTATCAAAAGGCAGTGAGGCATAATGGAGATCGTGCTGGACTTGGAGTCAGGATGCCTGAGTTTGAGTTCTACTTCCATCACTTCAGGGCTGCCACAAGATCACAGGCAGGTCATTTATTCTCTCAGAGCTTGGTACTTTTCACATTTGTATAATAAACCAAAACAGTTCTGATATTGAAGTTCTCTCAGCTATCAACTGCAAAGTACTTCGGTCAGTCTGATGCAAATTAGATGCTGGGAAATAGGACAGAAAAGACATTTTTACCATGATGGAACAGAATATAAAATGGGACCAATGATGCTTGTACTATCTACTTCATAGTCATGGTGAAGAAGGTGCTTTTCAAGTCTAGAATACTATATAAATGAATTATTATTATTTTGTTGTTGTGGTTCATTTGTGTCCAAATTTTTGTGACCCCATTTGGGTTTTCTTCTAACTTCCTCTTCAGGTGACAACTCATCACTTTATGACCTACTGACACCATTTTCTACCTTTCCCCCTTTATTCTCTTCTCAAAAGAAGAGGTATCCCTTTTTATCATCAAGGCAAACTGCTCTATATATACCCTTGATCTCATATGCTCCCATCTGTCAAATAGATTGTTCCATTATCATTCCCCTTCTTTGTGTAACCTTCAATCTCTCCTATTTCCTGGTTCTGTTTCTGCAAACACAACCAATTCTTCCATTCTCTTCCATTCTCAAAAAAATTCCTTACATCTACCATCCATGCTAATTATCACCTTCTTTATTTGCTCCCTTTTTTAGTCAAACTTGGAGAAACTTATCAGTTAGTCAATGTCTTTCCTTTCTCTCCCATTTCTCTGAAATCTCTGCAATTAGTTTTCAGACCTTACTGATCAAAACAAAACTGTTCACTATAAAGTTAGCAGTGATCTCTTAATCAACATATCTAATATCCTCTTCTAAGTCCCCATCCTTCTAGATCTCTGCTGTATTTGACACCACTGATCAGTACCAGTGATCTTCATGGTACTTTCTCTTTTCTGGGTTTTTAGGACCACTGCTCATTTCTCATTCTCTTCCTATCTGGTCACTCCTCAGTCTTCTTTACTGATTATCCACATAACAACTCTCAGTAACTGAGTGAATCCCCAAGGTTCTGACTTGGGCCCTCTTCCTTTTTCTATCTTATATTTCTTTGTGAACTTATCAACTTCCATAGATCTTTTTTTCCCAGAGTTGAAAGATTGGTTATTTTTCATTAAAAAAAATTAAATTCAGTTTTATTTTTAGTTCCCAATTCTCCTCCTGCCTCCCCTCCCCCATTTCCTGGGAAAGGAAAAACAAAACCCTGGATTCAATTATTATTAAATTATCATTTATATGTAGAAGAATAGATCTATATATCTAGACATAGTCTCTCTCCTGAGTTGCCATCCACATCACCAATTTGAAATGGAAAAGGCAAAAAACAAAACAAAACTCAAGAGGCTCAATGAGGTTAAACTGATCACATTCCTACAAGGGAAAGTGTTAACTAGGACGCTTGCAATATCTAATATAAGAAATACTTAAAGTACTTAAGATACTTAAAGTAATAGAGAGAAACAACTCAGTTAAATTGATTACATTATTACACAAGGTGATAATTAAGATACTTAAGATATCTAGAACACTTAAAATACCTGATACCTAAATTACCTAGGATACCTAAGGTATGGATGATACTTGAGAAGGTTACTATCATTATTAGGGCAGCAAATAGGAATATTCAGAGACAGAGAACAGGGAGTCAGTAGAATATGATGTGATGATTTAAAAAAAATCAAAATAAAGTCAGAGGATAACAAACAGGAAAGGGAGAGAGAATTGGGGGGGGGAGTTATCTCATGTGAAGAGGCACATAAGAATCAATACAGTGGTGTGGAAGACACATCCTCAGAGAAAGGAAGTGGAAACCAATGAGACAGGAACTTGATCCCACAAGCACTTGACCCCCTGAGCAGCACCAGACAAATTAAAGAACTATGATTGGTTCCTGAGGTGAGGGTGGAGAAAAATGTTTATAAGGTGAGACCCAGCATGAAGTGTGATATTCTGATTCACATCCACTCTCTGGGATTTGGACTCTGGCTCTGGGGGCTCTTGCTGAAAGGATTCTCAGAGTTCCACTTGGATTCTGCTGGAATGGAGATTTGGATTCATATTCATATTCTGGTGGAGCTTGGGATTTGTATTCCTGCATTGGTGGCTCAGGCTGAAGGGATTCTCTGGCTCTGGTGACTAACTGAAGATTCATTCTTATGCTGGTGTCACTCTTGCTGAGGAGACTCTTACTCTGGACATTTGCTGAAGGAACTTTCCTGCTCTTCTGACTGGAGATTGAGCCCCTTTTGGGGGTAGATGGTGGTGAACTGGATTTCATCAGATCAGCACTTACGGTGGCAACCGTCTATCTCCTTCCTACATTTCCCTCCCTTTACTATCTTTACTTTGCTATAATGAAGCCACTAAAGCTACTAATAGCCTCATAATTTTAACTGTAATTATTATAATTTGGCAACCACCACCCCTTTTTAACTAGTACATTGTCATCCTCAGCTTCTCACTCTTACTTACTCCACATATCCAACCCCTTTCCAAATTTTGTCTTTTCAATATCCTTGTGTTTCTTGTATTTGTCCCTTCCTTTCCACTCACACAAAACCACCATCCTACTTTCAGGACTTCATTTTCTCTTCTCTAGACAATGGTAAGATGATCACTTTGCCTTGAGCCTCTTCCCACCCCAATCTTTTCTCCACACATCTTCCAAAGTGATTTTCCTAAAGTGTATCTCCCTCTCATTTCACATTCAAGAAACCCTAGTAACTCCCTATTGCCTCAAGGATCAAACCATTAAGCCACTTAGCTGCTCCCTCAGCTGATACATTCTTCATGAAGTCTTTCCTATTTCCCCAGTTACTAGAGTATATCCAAACTACCTTGTATTTAAAAAAAAATTCATATGTTCTACTTTACTTATACACATGAATGGTATCTTATCATTAGATTATAAACCTTTTAAAGCTAGGAACTGTTTCATTTTTATCTTTGTACCCTTAATATTTAGCACAATGTGCAACACATAATAAATATAGAACAAATAATTCATGACTAAAGACAAGATACTCAGCCTTAATTTCTTCTACTTTTCTTTCAAGGGTTTGTTCTTCCTGTGAAATTAGAGGGAGTTACAGCTGATTTCAATTTGGTCTCCTTATTTCTTCCTACTATATTCCAGAGGCCAGAGCAAATGGATATACTTCAAAAGGTTGGGATTCTTGTCCTGGCTCTGCCACTTCTTGGCTATGTGACCTAGGAATGTCATATAATTTAATAGTACCCCAGAGTGGGATGGAATCCCTGGGACCATCTCATCTAAGCCATACTGAAATAAGAATCCTCTTAATATCATCCTCAATGAGTGACTATCCATTCTTTGCTTGAAGACCTTAGCTAGAACCCATTTCCTCCTGAGGCAACTCATACCAGTCTGGATAGCTTTGCAACTTAGAAGTTTGTTTGCAAATATGTATTTCAAGTCCACAGACCTGGATTTAAACTTCACAACTGAATGAACTGAATAATCTTAGCCAACCTACTACATGTCTCTGAGACTCAGTTTCTTCATCTGTAAAATAGGGTTATCAATTCTTGCCTATCTACTCAAAGTGGTGATTGTGAGGAAAGCATTTTTTCCTTAAAGCATACCTCTTACAGATTTTTTAAATTTCCCTTAGTCCTTGGTGTAGTGTGCAGAGCACATTGCTTGAACTTGAAGGTTAGCTCTGGGACATTTCTGAAGCTTCCGACTTTTTAAAAATCTCTTTCAGTATTAAGTCCAGAATCTCACAAAGCCAATTCACCTCCTTGCTATTTATTTCTTTTAATATTCCCCAGGTTCTCCCTGGAAGAATATACTGATTTTCCATGTCAAAAGCAGGTTATCCTATGCCTTGGACTTTTGAGTTTAGAATTCTAGTACACTAAGTAATGTACTAGAATTCTAAACTCAAAAGTTTAACTCAAAAGTAAGTCCAGGCAAGCTTATTTTATTGCCCATATTGCTTTTCCTTCACTTCAGTCCTAGCCTTCCTCCTTCATTCTAATTAATGCCAGCCTATGCCAGCTTCACCTGATTATTTAAAAGGTATTCACTGCACTGAAGTACAGCATATGGTACCACAATCTCCTCGCTCTCAGAGCAGGCAGCTTTGCTTGTGAGGCACTTAAGGGCCCTGCTCTACTTTCCTATCTTGGAAGAGAGAGCTGTGGAGTTTGTTTCTAGGTCACATTGACAGATAGTATTATAAGCATGAGCTCCATTATGGGAGGGTGTCCCTTGGCAAAGGAAACCTGTGCCATTAATTAAGATTAAGCATTGACCTGGGTAACCTGTAGTTACTACTGTGTTCCAAGTGCAGGCTTGCTTGTCTGTCTTCTGGAAGAAAAGGTGAAAGGACTTAAAGAAAGCTTCTCCACTCTCCAGGTTCTTAGGGATAATGAAGTGTCCTTAGAGGGCACAGAAATGAGGCTTCAGTGTGAAATAAAGGGGATTTGAGGTAGAGGAAGGGAGATAGCCCAGGCCAGGGGGTGGGAAGGTGGAAGAGTTTCATAGAGAGGAGAAAAGGAGGGAAAAGAACAATAGCATGAACTGTAAAAAACAAACAACAAAGTTTTTCCCAAAGAGGAAGGAGTTAGATGTTCTGAGTAAGAAGTAGCTCCTCATTCTCCAAAGAAAGACATAATAGAACTTCAAAAACTATCAAATGAGAGACCCTTTTATAAGGAAGAAGCCAAGAAAAGTGATGATTGATGAATTACTACTTGGGATACTGAGGTAACTATTTGTATCCTGATAACAACAAAAGAAGGTATGTTCTTCGTCTTTGACATATATTCAAAATATAACAGAGTATCTCCTCAGGTTTTTAAAAATGGATGACAACTACCCAATTCCAGTGATTACTACCCAGTTTCAGTGGGCCCCTGTAATACTGCTAGAAGGAACCTAAATAATATTGAAAATATTGACAAATTGTTGAACAATAAACTGCAGAGAAGACCATAGGAACACAGGTTGTATTTTTTCTCATTGCTGCCCTTTAAAGGCTAGGGATACAGAGGAGGAGAAAAATTGCTTTGGGAATGGGATATCTAGCAAAGAAAGTGGTATCTGAGAAAATGATTTGGACTTCTGAATCTGAGTCTGTGTTGGAGTGCTCTTAACAAAGGACGAGAAGAATGCATTTGTCTGGCACCTTGTAAATCTAATCAAGAGAATTTTTCACTAAATAGAATGGTAGAGGGAGAAAACTGCCTATGTATATCCACTAAGACAGATACCTTAGAGCAGGGGTCCCCAAACTTTTTACCCAGGGAGCTAGTTCACTGTCCCTCAGAACGTTGGAGGGCGGGACTATAAAAACCTAACCCTAACCCTAACTGGGCAGCAGTATACACAGTGCAGAATCCCTTCCCTCAAATCACTGCCATACTGATGTCTTCCATTGTGCAGACACATAATCCTTTGTGTGGTGCCTTAGATATGCAATACATATCTATAATATGCAAAGTATTATGTCATGGAAGTAGTACTATATGTGAGTGTTGCCACACTTTGTGGCACCACCACATATAGTGCTTCTCTCATTAACCACTAATGAAAGAGGTACCCCTTCCAGAAGTGTGGTGGGGGATGGATACATGGCCTCAGGGGGCCACGTGTGGCCCGTGGGCCATAGTTTGGGGACCCTGGCCCTAGAGCCATGTTGGTGAACCTATGGTAGGCATTCTGGTGCATGCTGGAGGGGGCTGCTCCCTTTCCCCTTTCCATGCTCCTGAGGACATTTCTCCCATCACCTGCCCCTCTGCCCAGCTGCCCAATGGAAGTGCTTCCTCCCTCCCCTGTATAGGGTAAGGCAGGTGGCTCATATAGGGGCAGTTTGGGCATTCTATCTCTAAAAGGTTCACCATCACTACCATAGAGCATTTCTATAGTGAAGGAAGAACAGCATGCTCAAAAACTAACAAGAGACAAAATCCAAGAAAGGATCTAGTAACAAAACCAATAGCCTCAGAGGCAGAATCAAGATGGTGGCTTAGAGGCAGGAAAAGTCCAGACCTTGGCAAAACCCTTCCTCACCAATCAGATACAATGGTTTGAGGGGATTGAAAACCAAATCTAAAAACAGGACAGAGCTAGAGAACCCTCCAAAAAGCTGGAATTCTTGAACACTTGGGTTTAAGGGGAAGGAAGAAGGAAAGTCCCAGGACCCCTCCCCCAATCACAGTGCTGAGTCTCCAGTACTGGCTGCAATCTCTGGGTGGGCAAGGGCACTAGTCTGGAGTGAATACCTTGCTGGCACATCTGTGCCAGGCTCAAGATGTTGAACACAGGGGGCAGGGAGGCAGCTGGAATTGAAGCTCAGAGAAGGCAGTCTAGTCACAGCCAGGACACTACATTTTGTCCCGCCCCTCCTCTGGAGATTTTGACCTCAGGGCACATCTAGCTCTGCAGACCAACTCTTCCCAGGCTTAATTTTATCAATAGGGCAGATAAGAAGCCTTTAGAGGGCAGGGAAGCTCAATATCTCTCCTCCATAGATCGATCAGAGAGTTTTGCTGACTAAGCTCCAAGGGTGAAGGCTACAACCACTATAGGCTACAACCTTGATAACAGGGTGGGAAGTACAGCTCCTTTTCAGCTTCTGCTGCCATTTGAGGAAGATCTGATCTCAGAACTCATCAATACCATCAGACTAACCTAGTCAATCAGCAGAGCAGAGAAGTCACTTCAGGACAGGACAGCCCAAACCCACCTATCCAGCACATAAAGAGAGGAGCAAGACTACAGACAATTACAAGGGAGAAAGAAGGGGAAAATATGAATAAGCAACAGAAAAAGAAAAAAAAAGCAATAACAATTGACAGCTTCTATCCAGGTAATGAACAAAGAGCAAATGGAACAGAGGAGGACAAAGGAACACCAAGCAAAAACACAGAAACTCCAGTGAATTAGACACAGACTTTGGAAGAACTCAAAATACAACTCAAAAAACAATTAAGAGAGGCTGAAGACAACTGGGAAATGAACTTAAAAAGCAAATAAAATAAAAAGCAAAATAAGTCATCTGGAAACAGAAAATAGTGTCTTGAAAGCCAAAATTAACCAGCTAAAAATGAGGCAAAGAAGATGAAAAATCAAAAGGAGAAGGATGACCAAAAAGCCAGGTATAGAATATGAAATTCAGTCTTTAAAAACTAGAATCCCATAACTGGAAGCAAATTACTTCACAAGGCAGCAAGAATCTATAAAACAAAATCAAAAGAATGAAAAAATTGAGAAAAATATAAAACACCTCATTCATAAAATTCCAGACCTTGAAAACAGAGCCAGGAGAGATAATTTAAGAATTATTAGACTACTGGAAGAGCATGACAAAAGGAAAAGCCTAGACATCATTCTACAGGAAATTATCCAAGAAAACTTCCCCAAGACAGAAGCAAGACGGAAAAGTGGAGATTGAAAGAATCCACAATTCACCTCCTGTATTTAATTCTGAATTGACAATGCCCAGGAATATTATAGCCAAACTCAAGAACTACAAGACCAAGGAAAAAATATTACAAGCTGCTAAGAAGAAATCATTCAGATACCAGGGAACCACACTTACGATAACATCCAGGATCTGGCTGCATCTTCTCTGAAGGACCGGAAGGCATGGAATATGATATTCCAAAAAGCAAGGAAACAGAGTCTACAACAAAGAATCAATTACCTGGAAAAACTGACTATATTCTTGCAGGGGAAAGTATGTTCATTTAATAAAATAGAAGACTTCCAAGCATTCATAAAGAAAATACCAGACTTAAACAGAAAATTTGATGCCTAAACACAGAACTCAAGAAAATTTCTAAAAGGTAATTAAGAAAGGGAAAAAAAATGCACTACTTTTTTTAAGGGACCCAATAAGTTCATATTATTTGTATTCCTATAAGAAAAGATGATACTGGTAACTCTTATAAATTGTTATTATCACCTGGGTAGCTACAATAATTATACTTAGAGGGAACAGTGACAAACTGTACAGGATGAAATGTCAACATATATATACATATACATATACATGTAGATGTATGTATAAATATATATACAGAGAGAGATAAAAAAGAGGTTTGTACTAAGAGAAATGGGAAAAGAGTCAAAATGGGGTAAATTTATATTTCATAAAGAAGCACATGGCAGGAGTGGGGGGAGAACACTAATACACTGGAAAAGTAAAGAGATTGGAGACAGGAAATACTTAATTCTTATGTGCACTGAAATTGAAAAGAGGGAAGAACAATCAGATCCATTGGGACAGAGAATTGATTCATGCCTTACAGAGAAGTAGAAGGGTAACATATGGACTAGTGGGGAGGGAAGCAATACAAGAGAGGGAGAGGGTGGGGGATAGTTTAAAAAGACCCTAAATAAAATAAGAGGGGAATAAGAAGGGGGAGGGAGAAAGGGAAGTAAAATCAGGGCGGCAATTAGGGGGACTGATTAAAAACAATAACACTGGTGCAGAAGGAGATAGTGAAAGAAGAAAGGCAGGACTAGGAGAGGAAATCAAAATGTTGAGGAATCCACAGGTGGTAATTTTAATTTTGAATGTGAATGGAATGAAATCACCCATAAAACAAAGCAAATAGCAGAGTGAATTAAAAACCAAAATCCTACCATATGTTGTCTACAAGAAACACACATGAGACAGGTAGACACACATAGGGTAAAGGTTAAAGGATGGAGCAGAATTTATTGGGCATCAAATGAGAAAAAGAAGGCAAGAGTTGCAATCATGACATCTGTCAAACCAAAGTAAAAATAGATATAGTTAAAAGAGATAGGGAAGGCAATTACATCCTGATAAAAGGCAGTATAGACAATGAGGAAATATCAGTACTCATCATGTATGCACTAAATGGCATAGCATCCAAATTTCTAAAGGAGAAACTAGTGGAGCTCAAGGATGAAATAGATAGAAAAAATGTGCTAGTGGGAGACCTGAACCTTCCTCTATCTAAACTAGATAAATCAAACCAAAAAATAAATAAGAAAGAGGTAAGAGAAGTGAATGAAATCTTAGAAAAATTAGAGTTCGTAGATATGTGGAGAAAAATACATGGGGACAAAAAAGAATATGCCTTCTTTTCAGCAGCACATGGTACATTCATAAAGATTAACCATGTACTAGGGCATAAAAACATTGCAAATAAGTGCAAAAGAGCAGAAATAATAAATGCAAACTTTTCAGATTACAATGCAATGAAAATGATAATTAGTAAGGGCACATGGAGAAGCAAATAAAAAATTAAATTGGAAATTAAATAATATGATTCTCCAGAATTGGTTAGTTAAAGAACAAAACACAGAAACAATTAATAATTTCAATGAAAAAATGACAATGATGGAACATCCTTTCAAAATCTATGGGATGCAGCCAAAGCAGTATGCAGGGGGAAATTCATATCCTTGAGTGCATACATCAACAAATTAGGGAGGGCAGAGGTCAATGAATTGGGCATGCAAATTAAAAAAACTAGAAAGTGAACAAATTAAAGCCAATAGTCACATATTTTGTATACAAATGCCTAAAGTTCAATAAATCATCAAGAGCATCCAGAAGTCTTAATATAAATAGGCAACTTTGACTTCATAAATGTCACTGAGACTTCATGGGATAAAACCTCATGTGTGGAATATGGATCTGGATAGGTATACTTATTCAAAAGAAATAGGATGAGTAAAGGTAGAGTGGGATAGTAAGTATTATGAAGGCATATTTGTATGCAATTCAAGGAGTCAGTGTTGGGAGATATTATGGAGAGTATGGATCTCATTGCAGGTGAACCACCAATTTTGTCATGAGACAACATTATCTTGTGAGATGGGGAGATATGGATCACCTGGGCAGAAAAAAAGTTCAGGAAACATATCACAAACCTGGACTGGAGGCATGACATGGTAGTGAAGGGAGTGTAGTTATGTAGACATCTGCTGGAGTTGTATCAAAAACAGAGATAACTTCTTGACTTTTTTTTATCCTTACCTTCTGCCTCAGAATCAGTACTGTGTATTTGTTCCAAAGTAGAAGAGTGGTAAGGGCTAGGCAATGGGGAGTGGGTATGGGGTTAAGTGACTTGCCCAGTGCCTTACAGCTAGGAAGTGTCTGAGACCACATTTGAACCCTAGGTGTTCTGTCTTTAAGCCTGGCTTTCAATCCACTGAGCTACCTAATTGTCCCCTGGACTTTTAAAAATAGTTATATTATCTTTTAAAATGTGGAGGAACCCAAAAGGGAAAATTATATATTGTATCTGCTCCTAAGTAACAGGAAAGAGATAGTTGTTGGGGTTGGAATAATAGAAATCTGGGATGGGGGTATTTGAAAGTAACTAGGCAGAACCAGATTTCAAAAGATTCAAAGTAGGGATAGTTAAGGTCCCTCAGATTAAAATTCTACTGGAGAAATCAATTCAGGAGCATAAGTAACTTGCAAAAATGAAATTCTAAAGACATAAAGGGAAATAATTTCAGTGATAAGGAAAAATGTGAACTGTCTGGAGAGATCTGTATGAATGTATAGGGCATTTGACAATTGACTTGGCTTAAACAAATAAGTAAAGAAGACATAGGAAGGTAGCAGAAGATGGATACAAGAGGATGCTGCTGATTTGCAAAAAATAGTTTGAGTACTAAATCTCAGAACTAGTTGAGCTCATTGAAGGGGGCTCAGGACAACAAAAATGATTTTTCAAGCTGTACTGAGAAAAGATAAAAAAAATGGAAAAGGAGGAATACTTGGAGTGGATGGGACAATGATAAATGGACAATAAAGTGATGGCAGAGCTGCTCAATTTTTACTCTGTTTCTGTTTTCTACACCAGGAGAAAGGTGTAAGGTGTTTGAACTACAAATGACAGAACAAAAATAGCTAATAGAGAATCCAAACTAAGGATAAATGAGAAGACGGTATATGGAGGACACAAGGGCATGACCTCTGTATAATCGACATCTGGGTATCATGGTTACATGGCCATTCTTTAGCACCAAGCCTTCTTTGTTTTGTTCTTATATAAAATTTGACTAGGTCTACATGTAGCATAGAGGTCTATCACTGTCTTGCTGCTTCTCAGGATTGGCCTTGTTTGTAAGTATCTCTGAATAAATCCTATTCACTACCATGCTGGTATGAAACATGTCTTTCTTCAGTAGCTCAATACCCTCTTATTTTGATGGAACCATCACTTGGTATGAGTGCAGTTGATGGGATACCAAAGAAATGGACCTGAGTGAAGAAGATTTCATAGTGGAAGTCCTTGGTTGTCCACTCACATCCATGAGGTAAGGAGTGGCCTGTATGTGAGGTGCTTTTGGCCTGTTTTGTGAGTAAGGGAATGCCTCCCAAATGCCAGCCGTTCCATGTAACTTGGTAAAAGAATCTGAAGGAAACAAAAAGGTGTGATTTTGAAGACCACCAGAGTACAGGGTATATCAGGAAAAGAAGGGAGAAAGATTAAGAATGTTGGAAAAAATGTTTGAGGGAACCTTTTAATTTTATTGAAATATGAATATGAGAAACTTAATGTGGCTATCCTTTAAAATATAAGAACTGTAGTATATTTATTACATAGAATTATTTGAATATAATATATGAATATTCTGTCCATGAAAGACCATTCCATGAGTATATTTTAGTTGTTATGTGATAAATAGCATGAGTATTTTACCCAAGGAGGATAATGTGAATACAAGACTACTACTGCAAATCCTTGGTAATAAACTGAGAGCAATGGGCCCTATAACGTGAAGTGCATAACACAAGATGTCGCATATGGCAAGCACTTTACAAATATGAATGATTGTTATTTCTTTAATTAAGTACTGTACTAGGTTTTAAAAGGGATTAATATAAAATGCCAAAGGTGGTAAGATGAATGATTTTTATATAAGATAATTTGCAAATGCATTTGACTGGTTTGACATCATCTAACTATTGATGAATTTAATTGCATGCTTTAAATTCATGATATTCTAAATATTATTATTTTGCTTCTAAATGTTCTTGTTATAAATTCTGATAAACCATTATATAAGAACCTTAGTTATGAGGATTATAAAACTGCATCATTGGAGAATTTTAACTTCTTTGGATTCAGATACTGTGAAATTCTTAATTAAGTTATTAGAAGCTATTATCATAATGTTAAAACCTATGAATCATTTAATTGTGTATATATTTAAAAGGGAAGAAATAACAATTACTTTTAGAAAAAAGAGAGAAAAACTTTATAAACTTCCCTTCTTTGCAATTTTGCCCAGGTTTCTTGAGATCAAGAAATCTACTTGAGCAAGGTCACACAAGCCCTGTGGAAAAAACCTTATGAATTGGTTTATTAAGAAAATGGAATCCCCCCTCCATTACAAACACTTCCTGACAAAAGGGTGGAAATTCGTAAGTTTGTTTATAATAAAGAAGTGATTTTTGTGATGTTTTGTGATTATGAAAATTGTGAAGTTATATCTGGAATAGTATATACTGAAGTTAGTAGTTCCATCTTGAACTAACTTAGTCTTACCTTTAACTGACTCCAGTCTTAAACAATCATGTGTTTACTATCTATGTGGAATTCCAGATTCTAATTACTTTCTTAATTTTTATTGATTAATTTTTACACCAGGATAAATTTAAACTGGGGGGGGGGGAGAAAGAGTACAAGAAAAGGATGCTAAGTGAAATTTGTGTATAAGAGGTCTGGTAAAGTTTTATTGTTAACTATCCTGTAGCAACAACATAAAAATAATAATAATTGTATCCAAACTTAAGCTATAATTAGTTAGACTTTGTTGTTTAAGGTTAAATTTTTTGAGCCTGTGAATTTTCTTTTCGAGTTATATTTTTAGGTATATTTGTGTCATTTAGACAATGTTTCACTACTTCAAGAAAAATACCAGCAGCTCGTTGGGACTGAAGTCCATGGACTGCTACCAGTGAATATTTGTCCCTAGGGAGTAGTTTTGGGAATGGAGTGGGATTCTATAATAAGGGCAGGTTGTCAGTGGAAAATATGAGCACAATCGATATTTTCTTCATTTAATACTGAAGCACATCTAAGTTACTATAGGAGGATGCAAGTATGTGGCATCTTAAGTTTTCAATCCAAAATATAATCATTTCCATATCTTGAAGCAGATGAGTAGTTGGGTTTGCCATCTGCCTACTAACCATTAGTATTTTTATATTCGAGGTTAGATCCTCAAATTAAATTGGTAGGTAGAGCATGCTCTGAAATGCAAGAATGTTACGTAAGAATTATCTTAAATATGTTGTTGAGGGGATATTTAAAAGCAGTGGTCTATGTGTCTATAACATGCATTCCTTTTGGATATAGTTAACTAAACACATCTTACTATAGACAACTCATTTGACATACTGTTTTCTGTATACAATTTGAAACTAATTACTTAGTATATTTACACATTTTATATACTAGGTCTTTTGATACAATTGGAGGTAAATAAGCATCTTTTAAGTAAATCCATTTGTGTAGTGGTTAAATATAGGAGAAGAAGTCATCAACTTAGAAAGAGTGTTGTTACCTATGTATTCCTATATAGGATTAGATCCTTAGTGTCTAGTTCTTCTAATGGGGGAGAATTGGAATTAGAGTAAAAAAAATTGAGAAAACAACAAGAATGGATGAATATGTATGGAATTTTAAAAAGTTTTCAGAGTTTTTCTTTCTCTGGAATTTTAAAATGTTTAGGTTCTGGTTTCTTAGTAGTTATTTGAAGTTCTTAAATATATTAACATAAACATTTGCTAATATCACAGAACAGTTATAAGTAGAAAAACTGAAGTTTTTTCTCTTTCCGAGGATTAAGTCTGAGGTGAAGAATGAAATAAATGAACTTCCATCTTATAAATTTAAATAGGGGCCAGCTGGGTAGCTCAGTAGATTGAGAGCCAGGCTTAGAGACGGGAGGTCCTAGGTTCAAATCTGCCCTCAGACGCTTCCCAGCTATGTGATCCTGGGCAAGTCACAACCCCCATTGCCTAGCCCTTACCACTCTTCTGCCTTAGAACCAATACACAGTATTAATTCCAATATGGAAGGTAATGGTTTAAAAATAAACTAAATGGCAATGGAGTCCATGACAATTCAGAAAAGCCACTCAGCCATAGCTTACATGCATACTTTGGCTAATATTACATCTTTAGGTAAAGGTGATCATTTTGCAAGTCAGGCCCTCATAGATTATTTTTAAGATTCTTCCTTCAGCCTAGTGTTGCCCGTGCTAAATATCAGGTATAAGGTTTAAATAAAGATAGAACTAGCAAGAAAGATGCAAAAACTTAAATCCTCTGAAATTTCAAGTGAGCTATGGGTTCCTAATTTGGTGCTTTTCTTATAGCTCTATTGTCAATAGGATTAGAACCACAAGATGTAAGCTGATTTTCTTCTGCATGAAGTAATTATTGGTACCAACAAAACCAATGCAACCAAAATTAGAAGGGAAGCAACAAATGGAGAAACAATCTTTATAACAAAAATCTCTGACAAAGGTCTAATTACTCAAATTTATAAAGAGCTAAATCAATTTATTTTTTTAAACCCTTACTTTCCATCTTAGAGTCAATACTGTGCATTGGCTCCAAGGCAGAAGAGTGGTAAGGCTTAGGCAATGGGGATTAAGTGACTTGCCCAGGGTCACACAGCTGGGAAGTGTCTGAGGTCAGATTTGAACTCAGGACCTCCCTTCTCTAGGCTTGACTCTCAATTCACTGAGCCACCCAGCTGGCCCTGAGCTAAATCAGTTGTACAAAAATATCAAGCCATTCTCCAATTTATAAATGGGCAAGGGATATGAATAGGCAATTTTCAGTTAAAGAAATCAAAACTATTAATAAGCACATGAAAAAGTGTTCTAAATCTCTCATAATCAGAGATATGCAAATCAAAAGAACTCTGAAGTATCACCTCACACCTAGCAGATTGGCTAACATGACAGCAATGGAAAATAATGAATGCTGGAGGGGATGTGGCAAAGTTGGGACATTAATTTATTGTTGGTGGAGTTGTGAATTGATCCAACCATTCTGGAAGGCAATTTGGAACTATGCCCAAAGGGTGATAAAAGACTGTCTGCCCTTTGATCCAGCCATAGCACTGCTGGGTTTGTACCCCAAAGAGATAATAAGGAAAAAGACATGTACAAGAATATTCAGAGCTACACTCTTTGTGGTGGCCAAAAATTGGAAAACGAGGGGATGCCCTTCAATTGGGGAATGGCTGAACAAATTGTGGTATATGTTGGTGATGGAATACTATTGTGCTCAAAGGAATAATAAAGTGGAGGAATTCCATGGAGACTGGAACAACCTCTAGGAAGTGATGCAGAGCGAAAGGAGCAGAACCAGGAGAACATTGTACACAGAGACTGATACACTGTGGTACAATCAAATGTAATGGACTTTTCCATTAGTGGAAATACAGTGATCCTGAACAACTTGGAGGGATCTATGAGAAAGAACACTATCCACATTCAGAGGAAAAACTGTGGGAGTAGAAACAGAAGAAAAACAACTGCTTGATTACATGGGTCGAGGGGATATGATTGGGGATGTAGATTCTAAATGAACATCCTAGTGCAAACACCAACAACATGGAAATAGGTTCTGATCAAGGACACATGTAATGCCTAGTAGAATTTCATGTTGGCTACAGGAAGAGTAGGGGGAGGGGAGGGAGAAATAGAATATGATTCTTGTAACAAAGGAATAATGTTCTAAATTGACTAAATAAAATTACAAAAAATGAAGTAATTATTGGAAAAGTAAAATATAGGAGAGTTTACTAAATTGTACAAAAAGATTTCAGCAGAAATCTTAAAGAATCTGTGTAAGTGACTTAGAGTCAGAGAAGAAAATCTATTGAAGTGAAGCCCCCTTCAGACCTTCCCTGAGAATGAGATCTATTCCAGAATGTCAAAGAGAAGACATTTCCAGAGACCTACCTGGGACATCTGGTATCTAAGATGAAATGTGCTGATTAAATGGAAATTAGTAATGGGTTACTAAGCTACAAGGAGATGATTAGTTGATGTTGATCATTATTGCATTACTTTGACTTGTTTTGCTTCATAATATCTGTATTTGCTGAGTTTTCTTAGTTACCTTAGTAACATGAAAATCTCTTTCATGTTAGTCTATGGTTTTAGACATTCTTACTGTGGCTTGTGCTATTATTAATCAATTTTGTTTTTCTTACATTAATCAGTCATGGAAAATTGTGACAGATCTACATAAGATTCAGCAAATTATAGCAGACATACAACTACCCATTTAGGTGATCACCAGTGGAATCCCTCTTCTTGGTTAACTTGGCTGCAAGTTACTTACTCACCTTTGGTAAAGGGGCCTTTCTTGTCCTCAGTCTTATTGGTGTTTTTAGATTTGTATTAGTTTGCTGTATTAAAGCCTATTTGGAACTTACACCAGAAAAGCTTATGTTAGTGGCCCTATTGGTAATGATTTTGTTAAAGATCTTAAATAATTAGCTTATAGATAAATGATCTTTGGGAGATAGGCCTTCCATTGTCAAGGGGGAGAATTGATAAAATCAAATTATTCTGATTCTTTTTTGTAATTAATTCTATTCTGTATTATCCCCTGTAAGGGCCAGAATGTAAGGGGTAAAAATAAATGGTTGGATAAGATATTTAAGAGTGTGGTTACCAGGAATTATTCCAATTCCAATTCCAAATGATTTTTATGGTAATTTATTTACGAAAGGAGAAAGAGTGAAAGTAAGAATATCAGAGAATTGATATTTACTCAGGGCTTAAGAGGCCCCAGCAAAGGGGGCCCAGAGGTAAACTAAACAAAATTTTTAGCCTGGAAGCCTCCTCCAAGATGAGGTACCTCCAGAACAAGTCAGGGAAGTCAGCCTTTTTCTTTTTTCTTTTTTTTCTTTTTCTTTTTCATTTTTCATTTTCATTTTTTCATTTTTCACTCACCCACATGGTAGTTCTAATAGAAAATAGAAGCAGTCCACCGTCCTCAGCCAGAGCTCCTCCAGGGTCAAGTTGAAGGTACAAGACCCTTTCACAGGAAGTTCTTGGCACTTTTAAAGATCATTCCTTTCATTACTTCCTGTGCCTTCCTTCCATTTTACATGGCCCAATTACAGCTAAAGTTCTGCTTAGGACTGCCCAGGAGTCAGTCAGTTAATTCTGATTCATCACCCACTTTCATACATGTAGGTCACAGACCTCCCCCACTTAAGGATAAGTGGGGTTAAATGCTTCTGGTGATTAAATCTAAAAATGGACAGGGGAGAGTTAATCCCATCTTCATACCCCAATTTGTAAAATTACTTGTTATATTTCTTTGTCTCTGAGTAAGTTCAGAATTTCAGCTTTCCTCTATGAGCCAAGTAGTCTCATAAATCACCCTAATTCAAACAAATATATTATCTCTACACATCTTACCTGCCATGTACAATTAAGGGAGATTGGTCATCTTACTAAGAAGCCTTACAAGATGCAAGTAAATGTCAGGAAACCAACTGTCTCTGCAATGCAGGCTGTCCTTCATGAAAGTTTGAACTATACCATACAGGTAGATAGCACCAATGAACTTTCCATTGCAATAAGATGAAAGAAGTGGTTGTGTATAGCTCTGCATTCCTGACTTCTATCAAGTCATGTTTTTCTTGCTTGTACTTGCATTGCTGTTGTGGATTGTCTCCAGTGTAGTGCATCATTGGTCTCCTCTGTGTCCTCCTTGAAAATGAAACTACCTGCGCACCACTCAGGGATTGGAGAAAGGCAAGTGTTAATCTGATTTTTCAAAAAAGGTAAAAGGACAGATTATGAAACTTATTGGCCTTTGAGCTTGATTTTGATTCTTGGGGAAATTGTAGTATCAACTAAGAATTGGATAATGAAGATCAGGGTCTTAATCAAGACTAGGTCATGACAGACTATTCCCATTTCCTTTTTTTTGAAAGGAATAGATCAATGGAATATATGATATATAGATCTTAGCAAAGCACTTTTTCCTAGGGAAAAAAAGATGGAGAGATAGGAATAGGTGGCAATACAATTAGATGTTTTCATTACTGCTTGAATTCAGGATTGCCAGTCACAGAGAAGTCATTAATGATTTGGTGTCAACTTGGAAAAAAAAATTAATTTGTGCCTCTTTTTGGTTCCCAAAACAAACTTTTGATTTTAAAGGTCAACTGATTTGATTTCAGACCAAAGTGTTTCCCTCAAGGTTGAGGTCATGGCTCAAGTCTTCCCTCATTTTGTCTAATCTTTTGTTGTTAATGAGGATTGGCAGGGTGGAGACAAGTTCCTTGTTTTGTCTGTAACCAAGGATTCTCTTAGCTAATGAAGTTAGTCAACTAGCTACCATGCTAGAAAACACCTTGTCATGGAGGGAAAGGTGCATGTGTGCTGTGTAGTCATTCTAAATGCATTGTGGCTACTCCCAGCATCTAGAAGACCTATCTCTTATCCTGATTGACGTCTAAGACCTCCAGTCAGAGAGGCTTGGGAAAGGGGCATCACAGAAAGCATAAATTGATGGAAGGACAGGAAGTTGGCCCTTTTTTCCTTGAACCAGAGACGGAACATACAATGGCTTGGGGCTGACTCAGTCTGTTCACAAAGGAGGCAACTGGCTATGTAGCTTGTGATTCTTTCTTTTTCTCTGGTCTGCTTTTTTTGCTATTTGATAAATGATTATGAATAAGATACAGTCTCTGGAGAATTTTAATAGTAACAGTATCTCATGTATCCATGGATTCATATTGTGAAGTTTTTTTTGACATTGACTTAGATAGAGGCAGAGATCTTATGCTTATAAGAGTTTCAGTTTAGAGGTATATCTAATACCCTGGAAAAGTTAGGAATCAAAAAGATCTTGACAGGTTAGAGCATTAAGCTGAATCTATTAAGAATCAAAATCTCTAGGGATAAATGTAAAGTCTTACATAAGTTCAAAAAGTCATATTCAAAAGATCGAGATAAGAGAAACATTGTTAGGCAGTAATTTGACTAAAACGTTGACTGATGTGTAAGTATAATAATTGTGGATTGCAAACTGATATGAGCCTATAGTATAGTGTGACAGACAACAAAATGACTCATGTGATCCTGGCCTATTAGAGGAGAGGCATAGCTTTCAGGAATAAGGACATGTTTGTTTTCATTGTGTCTTGTTCTACATGTGTTACACCTGGAATGCTATGTTCAGTTCAGGAGATCATAGCTTAAGAAGGTTACTCATAGGGCGGAGTCAAGATGGCAGCTTAGCAAGCAGCAAAAGTTCAGACCTCGTGGAAGACCCTTCCTTACCGATACAGACTGAACGCTCCTACGGCACCGAAATTCAATCTGAACAACAGGACAGAAGCGGGGAACCCTCCTTCTGGACTCAAATCAAAAGGTACGCCCCCCCCCCCCAAAAGCCAGAATCCGAGAATACTCAGGGCTAAGGGGAAGGCAGAGCGAAGGTCCCAGGACCCCTCCTCACAACCCAGAGGGCTGAGCCCCCAGCAGCAGCGGGAACCTCTGAGCAGGCAAAGGTGCTGGCTTGGAGGGTCTACCTTGTGAGCAGCGGGGCGCCGGGCTCTGAGCATCCAGCTTGGACAGCGGGGAGGAAGCCAGGGAGAAACGGGTGGTGGCCCTCCATCCTGCTCCAGTCTCACCCTTGCCTCGGGCACATCCAGACCAATCCAATTGAACTAATCCCATCAGAACTCCTCAGAGTTTAGGGAGGTGGGCAAAGGCACTTGTGGACAGCGGAGAAGCAGCTGGAGAGAACTGGAGAGAGCCTGGGTGGCCCAGCCTTCCAGGAGTCTTCAGAGCCTCAGTGCTCCATACCGCATACAGCCCAACCCAATTGAACTCAATCCAATCAAAAGCCTTCAGAGGACAGGGAAGCTAACATTCCTCCCCTAGAGACTGTACCAAGAGATCTGACAAAGCTCCAAGAGGGGAGACTGACAGCCCCAAAACCAAAACAAAATGAGAGGAGCAAGAGCAGAGCCAAATACGGGGAGCAAAGAAGGGATAAACTCGAGCAAACAACAGAAAAAGAAGAAAGAAATAACAGTAGACAGCTTCTGCACAGGTAATGAGCAAAGAGCGAATGAAACAGAGGGGGAGGGATCAGCAAAGGAAAAATCAGAAATCCCAGCGAATTGGATACAGGCTTTGGAAGAACTCAAAATGCAATTCAAAACACAATTAAGAGAGGCTGAAGACAATTGGGAAAAGAATTTAAAAACTAAGATAAGTCATCTGGAAACAGAAAATAGTGTCGTGAAAGCCAAAATCAACCAGCTGGAAAATGAGGCAAAGGAGATGAAAGATGAGGTGAAGAAGATGAAAGATGACCTCCAAAGAAAATCCTCCAAAGAAAAAAGTTCATTTGGAAGAACAAAAGATCAAGGATATCCAGGGAAATCATAAAAAAAAATGGGAAGGAAGGAGGACTTGCAGTCCCAGATCTCAACTATACTATAAAGCAGTGGTTATCAAAACAATTTGGTACTGGCTAAGAGACAGAAAAGAGGATCAGTGGAATAGACTTGTCGTAAATGATCTCAGCAAGGCAGTTTATGACAAACTCAAAGACCCCAGCTTTTGGGACAAAAATCCATTATTTGATAAAAACTGCTGGGAAAATTGGAAGACAGTGTGGGAGAGATTATGTTTGGATCAACACCTCACACCCTACACCAAGATAAATTCAGAATGGGTGAATGACTTGAACATAAAGAAGGAAACTATAAGTAAATTAGGGAACACAGAATAGTATACCTGTTAGACCTTTGGGAAGGGAAAGGTTTTAAAACCAAGCAAGACTTAGAAAGAGTCACAAAATGCAAAATAAATAATTTTGACTACATCAAATTAAAAAGTTTTTGTACAAACAAAACCAATGTAACTAAAACCAGAAGGGTAGCAACAAATTGAGAAACAATCTTCAAAGAAACCTCTGACAAATGTTTAATTACTCAAATTTACTACGAGCTAAATCAATTGTACAAAAAATCAAGCCATTGTCCAATTGATAAATGGGCAAGGGACATGAACAGGCAGTTCTCAGCCAAAGAAATCAAAACTATTAATAAGCACATGAAAAAGTATTTTAAATCTCTTATAATCAGAGATATGCAAATCAAAAGAACTCTGAAGTATCACCTCACACCTAGCAGATTGGCTAACATAACAGCTATGGAAAGTAATGAATGATGTAGGGGATGTGGCAAAGTAGGGACACTAATTCATTGCTGGTGGAGTTGTGAATTAATCCAACCATTCTGGAGGGCAATTTGGAACTATGCCCAAAGGGTGATAAAAGACTGTCTGCCCTTTGATCCAGCCATAGCATTACTGGATTTGTACCCCAAAGAGATAATAAGGAAAAAGACTTGTACAAGAATATTTATAGCTGCACTCTTTGTGGTGGCCAAAAATTGGAAAATGAGGGGATGCCCTTCAATTGGGGAATGGCTGAACAAATTGTGGTGTATGTTGGTGATGGAATACTTTTGTGCTCAAAGGAATAATAAAGTGGAGGAATTCCATGGAGACTGGAACAACCTCCAGGAAGTGATGCAGAGCGAAAGGAGCAGAACCAGGAAAACATTGTACACAGAGACTAATACATTGTGGTACAATCGAAGGTAATGGACTTCTCCATTAGTGGCAATGCAATGTCCCTGAACAAAGTGCAAGGATCTAAAAAACACTATCCACAAGCAGAAGATAAATTGTGGGAGTAAAAATACCGATGAAAAGCAACTGCTTGACTACAGGGGTGGAGGGGATATGACTGAAGAGAGACTCTAAATGAACACTCTAATGCAAATACCAACAACATGGAAATGGGTTTGAATTAAGAACACATGTGATACCCAGTGGAATTGCGCGTCGGCTGTGGGAGAGGTGGTGGGAGGGGGGGAGGGAAGAAAAGAAAATGATCTTTGTTTCCAATGAATAATGTTTGGAAATGATCAAATAAAAATTAAAAAAAAAGAAAGAAATAAAATAAGAGCTCTCCAGAAAAGGGGATAGAATGTTGAAAATATAGAATATGATAATCTGGGAGCACAAATATCTATATTCTAGAAAATTCTTTCAACTAAATACCTATATGACGTGGGTGGGAATGAATATCTATCTTTTGCTCAGTTTTCTTATCTTTCAAATAAATGAGGTTTATTCTAGCTTATAGAGATATTACATGTCTGAACTATAAATTTAGTATAATATCTTGCATATAATACATGCTCAATAAAAAGAATTCAATGTAAAAAAAAAAGGTTACTCATAGGCTGAAGCCTATTCAGAAGAGAACAACTAGGATGCCACACCATAAATGATTTGTTTGAGAATTCTGGGATGTTTAATCTGGAGGCTTCAGAAGGTCATGATAACTGTGTTCAAGTATTATTTGAAGGCTTATAACAGGGAAGATGGATGAGATTTTCTATTTAGTCCCAGAGGGCAGAACTGGAAGCAATGGGCAGAAGTGGTAGAGAAGAAAACTTTAGATTTGTGGTAGGAAAATCTTCTTAAATGGGAATGTCTAAGAGTTGAATGAGATTCTTCAGGAGGTGGTGGGCTCCCTTTTAGAGATTTGCAAGTAGAATCTGGATAATCACTTGTGTTATATTTTATGGTGAGAATTCCTTTCAACTATGGGTTGGAGTAGGCAATGCCTGGAAATCCCTTTCAACTCTAAAATTCTATGCAATATAAATTAATGTAGTCTCATAAAATGCACAAATATATAGATTGTGAAAGATCTGAAGGTCATTTAGCTCTTCATTATGTTTCCATTCATATTTAAAGCACTCCAGGTAATCTCCCATAGTCCAGTATGGTATAGCCCAACTGGCCCTAGATTTGAAGAATGAGTCATACAGCAAAAAACTTTTACTAAACACTTAGTATATTGTGAACACTGTGCTAGGTATGGAGGGAACACAAATACAAAAGTTAAACGGACTAACTTTAAAAAGTTCCTATCGTACAAAATAAACACACACAAGTCATCAGAATTTCTATATATTTCCAACACATCTCAGAAATTCCATTTAAAATCACCCTAGACAATTCCATTTAAAATCACCCTAGACAATATAAAATACTTAAGAATCTATCTGCCAAGACAAACACAGGAACTCTATGAACACAACTACAAAACACTCTCCACACAATTAAAACTAGATCTAGACAATTGGAAAAACATTGACTGATCATGGGTTGGATGGGCTAACATAATAAAAATGACAATCCTACCCAAATTAATTTACTTATTTAGTGGCATACCCATTGAACAACCAAAAAAATTTCTTTACTGAATTAGAAAAAACCATAACCAAGTTCATTTGGAAGAACAAAAGATCAAGGATATCCAGGGAAATCATGAAAAAAAAATGCGAATGTGGCCTTGTAGTCCCAGATCTCAAACTATACTATAAAGCAATGGTCATCAAAACAATATGGTATTGGCTAAGAGGCAGAAAGGAGAATCAGTGGAATAGACTTGGGGTAAGTGACCTCAGCAAGACAGTCTATGACAAGCCCAAAGATCCCAGCTTTTGGGACCAAAATCTACTATTTGATAAAAACTTCTGGGAAAATTGGGAGACAATATGGGAGAGATTAGGTTCAGATCAACATCTCACACCCTACACCAACATAATCTCAGAATGGGTGAATGACCTGAATATAAAGAAGGAAACTATAAGTAAATTAGGTGAACACAGAATAGTATACATGTCAGATCTTTGGAAAAGGAAAGATTTTAAAACCAAGCAAGAGTTAGAAAAAATCACAAAATGTAAAATCAATAATTTTGATTACATCAAATTAAAAAGTTTTTGTACAAACAAAACCAATGCAACCAAACTTAGAAGGGAAGCAACAAACTGAGAAACAATCTTCATAACAAAAACCTTTGACAAAGGTCAAATTACTCAAATTTATAAAGAGCTAAATTAATTGTACAAAAAATCAAGCCATTCTCCAATTGATAAATGGGCAAGGGACATGAATAGGTAATTTTTCAGATAAAGAAATCAAAACTATTAATAAGCACATGAAAAAGTGTTTTAAATCTCTTATAATCAGAGAGATGCAAATCAAAAGAACTCTGAAGTATCACCTCACACCTAGCAGATTGGCTAACATGACAGCTATGGAAAGTAATGAATGCTGGAGGGGATGTGGCAAAGTAGGGACATTAATTTATTGCTGGTGGAGTTGTGAATTGATCCAACCATTCTGGATAGCAATTTGGAACTATGCCCAAAGGGTGATAAAAGACTGTATGCCCTTTGATCCAGCTATAGCTCTACTGGATTTGTACCCCAAACAGACAATAAGTAAAAAGACTTGTTCAAGAATATTCATAGCTGTGCTCTTTGTGGTGGCCAAAAATTGGAAAATGAGGGGATGCCCTTCAATTGGGGAATGGCTGAACAAATTGTGGTATATGTTATGCTCAAAGGAACTGGAGTAATTCCATGGGAATTGGAATGACCTCCAGGAAGTGATGCAGAATGAAAGGAGCAGAACCAGGAGAACATTGTACACAGAGACAGATACACTGTGGTACAATCGAATGTAATGGACTTCTCCATTAGTGGCAATGCAGTGATCCTGAACAACTTGGAGGAATATAGGAGAAAAAACACTATCCACATTCAGAGGAAAAACCGTGGGAGTAGAAACACAGATCTAAAACAACTGCTTGAATACATGGGGCAAAGGGATATGATTGGGGATGTAGACTCTAAATGAACATCCCAGTGCAAACATCAACAAAATGAAAATGGGTTTTGATCAAGGACACATGTAATATCCAGTGGAATTGCGCTTTGGCTATAGGAAGAGTGGGGGGAGAGAAGAGAGGGAAAGAATATGATTCTTGTAACCAAGGAATAATGTTCTAAATTGACTAAATTTTAAAAAAAAGAACTTCCCATCCTGAAGAGCACCAGGTCAGTGCTCTAGTTCTTCTTCCTACTATTTATATGATCTTGTTCTTCTTCATCTGTAAAATGAGAGGATTGTATTTGAAAGATCTCCAAGTCTCTTTCCTGTTCCAAATCCAGTAATTCTCTTAATAAATCAACTTATATTCAATGGGAATACTCCTTTGAGTGATTCAAGAATCCTGACCCAATTACAAGCTATTTGTTATAATAATAATAGTCAATATTCAATTAGTTTTTTAAGGTTTTCCAAATAATTTCATGTGTATTATATCATTGGATTTTCACTAAAAGTCTGTGAGATAAGTACTTTTATCATTATTGTTTTACTGATGAGGAGACTGAGATAAAATAATTTGCCTGGGTTAACTAAGCTATATGAGCAAAGATTCTAACTCAGTTCTTTCTAACTATGCTATATAATTGTCTGTCATCTTTTATGGTTCTTATCCTTGACTTCTTACAAACTCCAAGTCCTTTATGTGGATAATGTGGAAGAAAAACTCTGGACTCTCTCTCTCTCTCTCTCTCTCTCTCTCTCTCTCTCTCTCTCTCTCTCTCTTCTACCATATACATGTATCAATAATAAAATATCTACTTTGTATGTATTTCTAGGTATTGGAGACATATATTGGATGTTGTATATTATGTAGGTGAATTTGTCTATATCTATGTATGTACTGAGAGAAGTCCAGAGAATATGATATAGTGGATAGAAAGCTGTCCTTGAAGTCATTAAAACCCACTACAAATCCTGTCCTGGCACATAGTGCCTGTGGGATCATGTGTAAAGTCAAAACCTCTTAGTGCTCTGAGCAACTATCTAATGCTATAAATTAGAGAGAAGGCACTGCATTGGTAGAGGAATCATCTTGATCCTAGAATTCCCTATTGCCAAAGAAACCACAGATTCTATTTTTATTTTAATATTAATATCAATGTATTGTTTAGAGGGAAATCCAAATGGGAAAACATCCCCTACTAATTAAAAATTTCCCTTGCTCAAACCATGTCTTCTTAAATATATAGTGTTTAAAAGACAAAATTCATTCAGCAAGATAAATTCTACATTACTATTTTTGACATCAAATAGAACTGTAGAAATGGTAATGTTGTAGACAAATGCTTGGAGATCATCTATCTTACTGGAATGTTAAGGGATCCTATTAAGATTAAACAACGGTTCATCTTCCTTGACTGTGGATTTCTTTTCCAACTTGGCATGAATTAGCTCCTGAAGGAAAGGAAAAAATGACTGCCTGCTGAGGCTCACTCACCCATCTCTGTGGTTATACAGTGCCAGCCCAAGTTTACTAAAGGTATCTTCCTGGGGATAGTTTTCTGTCTTTCTGGACAATTAGTATAACAGATTAATAAACTCACATCTCTAGTAAATATGTGACTTTGAATCTTCAGCCATTTTCCAAATGGTGAAATCCAAATTTTACTTGCAAAACTCTAGTAATTTATATTTGTTTCCCTAGCACCTGGAATTCTTAACCAATTTAAATGACACTAAAATTCAGATCCCATTAAAGACTGTATAAAAAAGATTCTATTTTAAAATGCTAGCCACCCAATCTAGCTCTAGAGGGTATAGAAAACTAGTGGCTTTCATCTTTTCTGCCTTGTTACCTTTTGGGATGGATAAAAGCAGGAAATAAATGATGGAACAGAAGAATAAAGACATTTTCTGTCCCTAAGAGAGCACTAGGAGTAACCCAAGCTGGTTTTACTAATAGTCACTTGCTCTCTTTTCCTGAATTGCAGTTCCCCCAGTGCTAAAGACTCCTGTTGCCTTGGTTAGGATAGTGAGACCCAGACTTAACCCATGCAGGAAATGATCAGTATAAGATCCTAGGACAGAGTTCTAGCCTGGCCATCTCTAGTCTAGCACCAGTTCCATTCTCTGTCTTCCAAACTGTCTTTCTTCTTTTCCTTGGCATCCTCTCCAAACAAGTGGTAATTAGAAGGTTCTCTAGACAAATTCTCTCTGACTCCACCGAGCTTTATAGGCCTCTAATTTTCACAGGGTTCAGTGAGGAGCACTACATAAGCCTGAAAGTCTATTCTTTATAGGGGGCAAAATAAACCATATTTATTATTTCCAGTCATAGAGTCAGTCTTATGAAAGTTCTTTCACTTGGAATTTGTCCCAAGACATTGGAGTAGTCCATATAAGGTACTCAATCTTTTCAAATTTGTGGTTTTCCTGTAATTTTGGTAAGATTTTTTTTGTATCTCTGAGTTCATAAGAAGCTTATTAAATAAGGAAAGGTTGTAGAATTTATTTATTTGTTAATCCATGGAGCATTGATAACTTAGAACAAAGAAATATAATCATGTTTTGGGGCTAGGAAAATGAAGAAATTCTTTGGAACCTGTAAATATGTTATGAACTCATAACCTCTCTTGAAATAAAAATGCCCTTAACTTTGATGGCAATAGAGGATCTCTGTAGACACATGACTTTTTTTCTTTAAAAATGTCTTTTTCTAAAAAATACTCTAGGAGGAAAATACATCTCTAGGAACCAATGATGCCACTCTACATAAGCCTCATTCCTCTACACAGAGGAGAGATCTTGTTATCACAAGTCCTACTGAGTAAATTTTGTTTCCACCTCAAATCAATGGGCAAAATTCAATGACACTAGGTATTTAGTTCATTGAGCAGTACTCTTGTGGATAAGATTAAGAATGATGAAAGTGAAGGAATAATAAAAACATTACCTAAGTCAATCAACTCAATATCTACTATTACAGATGTTGCTTCACTGTGTTCTCCCATAGCCTCTCAATTTCAACTTGAATCATCATCAACCCAGTCATAGGGAAGTGTTACTCCCTAAGCTTCTTTTGTACTTAGTCCCTCCCTCCCACTCCATTGTCTGGACATTTTTATAGGGTCATCCATCAGGGCACCTCTAAGGGTAATCAAGTCCAACTCCTTGAACATACAAGTTCAAGCCAAGATAGTTAACTATTGCTTCTATTGCCACAAGTATCTTGGAGAGTGAGGAGTAATATATTCTCCCTATTCAGATATTTTCTCCAAGACCCAAGGATGTTCATTGATAGGATGTTCCTACTAATGCCTAATTTGTAGAATTTAGACCTGGTATGGACTTTTGTTCAGCATTCTCACTTTATAGCTCAGCAAACTGGGGGCCAAAAAGATTAAATGCCTTGTGCTGGTAGTAACAAAAAACTGGGCTTCAAATTTTGGTTTTCTGATTGCCTGACTCCAAATCTGGTACTTTACCTTACTCTGCCTTCCCATGCATTACGTTGCTTCATCTTATTCGCTTTGATTTAAATTCATTTCCTTTTGCTTTCTTTAATAGATTGAAAAATTGCTAGCCATCCTTAATGGGATAACTCATGGTTTCATATTATATTTTCCTACTAGTGCCAATCCTATGGTATAAAAATATAAGGTCCTAACTCTTTGCCTACTCCCCACTTTCCAAGATTGTGATAAAGGTGACTTTGAAACAATGAATGTTAGCCAGAGGCTTCTCAAATCCAAAGAAATAATTAGAACAAAAAGGAATATAATCTGTACAAGAGATTTTAGATTAGATAGAAGGGAGAATTTTCTGATAATGGAGATTAGACTGTTGATTATGGAATCATTTTCTCTGAAGGTCTTTAAAAATAAGAGAAAGAATGGTTGGGATTGGTTTCCATATCACCTCACGGAGATACAAAAAGGTGGGTGACTTTGGCTCCCTAATTCTATGTAACACCCCCTGCTGAGTTTTCTTTGGGTATTGGAAACAGGACCTTAGATATTAAGTCACTGAGAGTAGAGTGACATGGTTTCTGAACCATCTGTTCAATTTAGGCTTAGTCAGGGAGTTGGCAGTAAGGGAACAACACTTTATGGTTACTATAAATGAGGACTAGGGATAATGAGATTTCGGAAAAAGCTGAGTATATAGTGGGACAACCATAACATCTCATGACCTAGAGAAACAAATTGATTTGTCAATGTTGAGTCACTTGTGATGATTTTAATCTTTGTCTCTTAGAAGCCAGATATTTCAATAGGTAATTTTGTAAGATCAATGAATAATAATAGCAAGCCCTTTTCTTTATTCAAGGAACACATTTCGCCTCAGTTTTCTCTAAGAATCCTAGAGACATAACTGACATGACAAGGACCAGTCCCCTTACACACCACTAAAATTGATTCCACTTTCTCATCATCACTTAAATAAATGATCACTGTCCTAATGGGATTAGTAATTGATTTGATATAGCTTCCCATCTCTACATGCCGACTGCTGAAGTGGTTCTCAGTGTTGAGATGTCAGAGGAAAACTGTTTGGGAAAAAAGAATAATATAATATGGCATAACATATTTCATATTATTAAGTTTAAAGAATGGACAGCATGAAGATTTATGGTCTTTCTCTTTTACTTTTAATCCTCAGTGGCTATACTTTGCTGAGGCTTCTAGGCACAGGATATGAATGGCACATGCTGCTCTCTTCTCTCCTGTCTACTTCAGTACTTACACTGTCTAGGAGGTGGAAAATGCTGAAATAATTCACGGACAAGTCATTTCCTCCTGGCAGCAACTTTCCTGTCCCTGGAAAGGGATGCTTTTCAAAGCATGCCATATCAAGTATCACCTTCTGCTTTCCCAGGAGGCTTTCCCAATCCCCTGATCTGCTAGAGTTTTCTCCTATAATGTTACTTTCCATCTTATCTGTAAGAATCTTACATAAGCCTATTTATGTATATAGGTGCTTCTCCAGATCTAGTAGGATGTGAGCTCCCAGAGGGTAGGGCTTAGTTTTGTCTTTATTCATATCACCAGTGTTTAGCATAGTGCCTTACAAATAGGAAGCATTTAATAATAAAGATTTGTTGATTTATTGGTTGAGATTAACCTCTGTAACCTAGTCCAAGGCACTGAACAAAATAGCATTGGATTCTAGATTGTCATGTGGTACTAACTTGGGCAAAGCCCAAAAGTATATGTTAGAAGCATGACTTTTATTGGGAGTCTTTATTAATAATTGGATTGGAAGACCTTAGAGCAGTGGTTCTAACCCAATCTTTTGAATTGTATCAATTTGAAGTTATTTTAATTTTTGTTATGAATGTGTTATATTGCACAAATGCATATTTAATTAGAGTCAATTAAAATATTTCATAACTTTTTAAGAGTTGTGTGATATGCCTTAAGACAATGATGGTAAACCTCTTAGAGCTCCATGCCATTCCCTGCCTCACTGTCTGAGTGCTGGGCATCCTATCCACCCCCTTATCCCTCACAAGGGAGGGAGAAAATGCTCCCATTGGGCTGCTGGGTGGAGGGGCAGGTGAAGTAAGGAATGTCCTCAGCAAGTGTAGAGAGGGAAAGGGGAGCAGCTCCACCTGAGTCCCTCTGCCTTTCTAGTAATGAATTTGGTGAGGGAGAGAGAAATTCTTGTGCCCACAGAGAGTGTTCTGTGTACTATATTTGGCACTTGTGCCATAGGTTCACCATCACTGCCTTAAGCTAATCAAAGACAGGCTGGGATGTTACCAAGCCAGAGTTGAGAACTACTGTCCTAAAAAGCATCTATATTCCTAATAGTCTGGGAAGTGTTCACCAGGGCTTTATGTGGATGAAGGACCTCAAATAGACTCTGCTTGAAGACAATAACCCCAGTGATATTTCAACAGGATCATTATTACTTGTTGTCCAGGTATAGTGACAACACCTTGTGTCTGATTCTCTCCTGGTTGTTTGTGAGAATCAATGAGCCATATCTGTAGAGTTTCTAATTATTGGGAAGGAAGGAGTAAGGGGGTATAGAGAGTCAGAAATATACAGCAGAACATCACTAGTTTGGATGCTTTGTAAGAAGACCATCCTCGATGAGTAAAACATCTAAATTATAAAATATTTTTTAAAAATGTAAATTTCTTTGAAGAATGCCAAAATGTTGCCACATAGAAGGCCCTACAAATCTCTGATCTAAAAAATAGGCCAGAATAATTTGTAATGAGATATTCATTGTAGTTAAATTAATCCTTTAAAAATAATAAAATACAATTTACCCATAAATGATTAATTCCGCCTGTAGTTTTGCATATATAATTTTCTTGGCAAGTTCTTTTCTACAAGATAAACTTAATCTCAGTCCCTGAAGTACTACATTCTGAATTAGCTGAGTATCTTATATGAACTTTACTTGTTAACTCAAAAGAGTAAATATTACCAAAGATACCTAATTTACTGATAGACACTGCCTCAGAGACTAGAAAAACTTGGATTAGCATCAAGATATCTTATAGGTGTCATCGTTTTTCACAATAGAAAGGTTGTTTCAATTTATAGAATTTTAGTTGTCGGGTATGTAAGAAATCATATAGTCCAACTCCTTTATTTGTCAAGTGAAGAAACTGAGAACCAAAAGGTTATAGGGTCAAAGATTTAGAGTGGACAGGGACTATAGAGTCCATTTTGACCAAAAACTACATTGGGAACATCATGAGATTGAAGTTCAGAGAGAATAAGTGTTCAAGGTCCCAAAGGTAGCAATGAACAGAGCTTGGATACAAACCCTGGGCCTGTTACTCAAAACCCAGCACATTCAACACTGTATCATGCTGACTCATAAGTTTCCATGTGTACTCTATTGCTTTTTGTTAACAATTTAATAGAAACTTTTATATGATTATTTGGATTGTAAAAAAAGCAGTTACCAACTTATAGTAAATTTCATTGACCCAAGTTTTACTATTCAGACAGTTTCTGCCCATCACCAGTCCATTTTGGTCAGTGTCTTTGTAGGTGGTCAATTTTCCAGAAGATGCTGTAACTGATGTCCTTTTAAATTCACTTTGTCTCCTTCAGATTAAACAATCTTTCTGCTAACAATGAGTAAGGATAGCTAAAATCCCAGGTCAAGCCATATAACCAGTGAATATTATACCTCAGAATATCTCAGCTACTATGCTATGACCCTTTAGTTCATCTCAAAGTTTTCAATGGTATTTCAAGGCAAACCAGGTTTTCTCTATAACTCTGGCTCCATTTGCCCCACTGCATGCATTGTGGTATGACATTCTGAAGCCCACACAACTATTTAATGATAGAGCTAGGACAAGAGCCCAGATTCCTGCAGTCTTCTTTCCACTAAACCAAATTTTAATAAATTAAATCAATATTCTACAAATTTAATTCAATAAATTCTGGTTGAATTGAATTTGCTGGATATTTTAAGTATACTGGCAGGGCTTACCTTTGAAATGAATCTCACTGTAAAAAGCTATTATGAAATCAACATTCATTTTGTAAAAACAAATAATCTTCCATAATTTATTTGAGTGTATGTGTGTATGTGTTTCTGTACATTCGGATTTTCAAACATCAGATTTCACCTAAGTCAAGTCATACCTATGAAATAAAGGAAATAAAGAGTGTAAAACATTTCAGAACCATGGACAGAAACAGAAGTCCATTTCCTCCCTGGAGAGGAGTGAGGCAAAAATGATGTTAGTCAAAGGTGTTTTAAGGATTAGTACTAGGTGACTTTTGCTGGAAGGCAACACTGAAAGGCAGATGTACAATCCTGGAAGGGCTTTTTATGTATCATTTCTCTGAAAATTAGGTCTCATTTTAGCTACAGTCATCATAACTTCTGACTGTCCTTTGTGGTTTTTAGCTATTATGTAAATTGCCTTATAATACAAGATCATGAGGATAGAAACTATGACCTACCATGATAATTCTGACCACATATATTGAAAATAGAGGATTCTGTTATTCCAAATATTAGATATTGGTAATGTTTTTGCAACACTGACCTTTCCTTTATATACTAGATTTTGCTCTTTAAGCACCCTGGACTAATAGGTGAAGAGTCTGGGAAAATAAGAAACCATTAGAATGTCTCAAGTAATTCCAGAATACCAGTGAGGAAAGGAAATTTGAGGTCTTATCTAGTTCATTTGTCTTTAAATATAACTAAAAGGAAGCCATATGAGAACCTGGGTCATTAAAAAAAATCTTCAAAGAAGGTACCATAACTTCCCCTGGGAGTCAATTCAAATGTTTAGTAAACCTCAGTATTGATTTTTTTCTTTTATTATAGCTTTCCTCCTTCACCAATGTCATATCCTGACAACTTATTAGAGTGTAGTAGTGACCTTGAGTTCAAGAAAGTTGGAAAGTTGCATTCCTCTCTGACTCAATCTTGCTCAGTTCTTCAGTACTGGCCTCCACTACCTAGTACTGATATTGAATTGCCCTAGGATCTTTGTTTTTCTCCATCTATTGGATTGCTGAAATCTTAACTCTCCACATGTCTAAGGTCACCTTTTTCTTTCAAAATCTGTCTTAAATCATTAATAGAAAAAAACATAATTTATGGTATGTATTCCCAGTGCTTTTTACAATGCCTGTCCTGGGCATCAAAATTGCCAGTTTTGTTTCTGCTAGAAAAGGATTTGACTCTCTTCTAATTTAGGATCATCCTCTCTAAGTATGGTAAGGCTCATCAGCAGAAAACTTGTCCCCAGATTTTTGTTTTTACTGTGACAGTCTAGGAAACATGGAAACGTTGTATTCCTTGCCAGAGAATAGAATATTTACACTTTTGAAATCATGACTCTTTCAGAGTATAAAAGAATACCCAACTCTGGTTCCTAGATGCTGTAATTTAAGCCTGTTTCCTCATGTCATATATTTAGTGGTAATGGAGGATATTCAATGACCATTTTGTAGGTAACAATACTCCATTGACAAGGTGAGTATAATTTTGGAATGTTGACGATGAGTTTGTTTCCCCTGTAGCTTTATTCTCCTCCTTTTAATCAGAGAATTTCTTTCCTCTCCTTTTCCTGGCATGACAATGACACATTCTCCCAATAAACCCAGGAAATTCACAGTGTCTATTTATCCCAGTAGACACAAGCCTCTTAACCACCTTGTTGTGTCTGGCAAATATAAGGGATTAATTGCATATTGCCATAATGGCTGAGCCATCACATTTAGCTGAGTGCACTAATAAAAGGATTATTATTTAACAGTTCAGCTTCCATAAACTGCCTTTTATGCTGCATCCCTGGGTTGGTAGGAAAATTAGAAGGCTATACCAAAACCCATCAGCTTTACTCTGAAGCTATAACACAACCTTTCAGTAATTTTCTTACAGACATTTGTATGTAATTTTTATCCTTCAAGTTGATGTAGAAATAGATTGAGACTAGTTATATGGTTGTCAGTATGAATGGCAATTTGAGTGGAACAATGTGGAGACTGGAGAATAAAGAGCTAAGATTTCTAAGCACAGTCAATATTTCATTCTCTAGCATGGTCAGATGAGGGGGTACCATAATTCATTCAGTATTGTGGTTAATAGAAAATGACCCTATGTATCATATATGGAACACTTATATTTCAAGGATTAGAAGATAAATTAAGCACCAAGACTGAAAATAATTCTTTTTTTTGGTGATCCAGAATTTTGCAAAGTCTGAGGGTAATCATGTTACTTAGAACTGTCAGGGACCTTAGAGATCATTGAGTGCAAATTCTTTTATTTTATAGATTAAAAAAAAACCTGGGTCCCCAGAGAGGGAAAGTTTACTCAAGGTCACATGGGAAATAAGTAGGAGGAAGAGGATTCGAACTGCAAAGCTACTTCCACTACATCATTCTGTCTTTCATCATTAGGACCATCCTGCATTGTTGTTTCATAACTGTTTAGAGTACTATATGGCTTTACATGTACAGAGGAGATTGTTGATGAATAATGATTTTCTCAGTAACAGCTCCGTAACAGAACTGACTGGTATTATAGTCTCCCTTCCCTTCAATTCTATCTAGAAGAAGCAAAAAGATATCTTTTGGTCACAGAGAAAATAAAACTCATGTTTCCTTCCCATAACTAGTACAATGCATGAGGTGTTCTCTTCCTCATGAGATTCCTTTTTGTTTGCTTCTCTGTGTTGTAGCCCTCCAGTAGATTATGAGTTCCTCAATAGCAGGAAATTATCCTAGATCATATATCATATATCTGGAGGTAGAAGGGATCTTAGAGATCCATTAGTTCAACTCCCTCATTTCAGAGAAGGGGAAACTGAGACCAAAAGGCTTTCCCAATGTCACTGTAGAGATGGGATTTCCTCTGAATCTGAATCAATTTCTCTTTCCACCATGTCATACAATCTCTATTGAGTTCTTAAGTATGTCTTTGTATCTCCAGGCAGTAAGCATTTATTAAGGACTATTATGTGTTGGGTACTGTGCACCTTATACAGTATCTTGAAAATTTCTAGTTGCTTACCTAAACACTCTCAATAATTACAGACATGAAAAAAAGAGTATGCACCAGATCCAAATTTATTATTAATACAAACAAGTGTGCCAAACACAATATAGTATCTACTTAAGAAAATATGAACATTTATAATTTAAATATACTTCTTATTCCTAGACCTGGAATATCTATAATTCAATTTAACTCACTTAGTCACTTCAGACATTCCCAACTGGCCCCTCTACAATAAGTATACAGTCACATTTTTCAAGCACATGTTACCACAATAGACATTCACTCCTTTGAGTGGATTTTTTTTTGCATTTTTCCTTTAATATCTCTTTCTTCTTCTTTCTTCCATTCCTTGTCACTCTAAGACATTCTAGTTCCCAAGTGGTTTAATAAATACAGTGTGTGCTTGCTTAACATCACTATATGCCCAACAGGAGGTACAAATCATATAGCAAGAGTTTGGCTCATTAGCAGTCTTTCTAAGGAGCCTCACGGACCAAAAGTAAGGCCATAGCTTTAGTATCATGGACAGTGGCTCCTACGTGGCAGACTTCTCAAGTCAAGGCTTTGTTTCCCAAACTGGCCTGAAATAAAAGTCTTCAATGTATTTATTATCCTTATTTATTTATTTATTTATTTTTATCATTACTAATAATAAGTAAGCTAAAGCCCTCAATTTCTCTGAAGCAAAATTGTTCAAGAGACACATACAAGAGAGACATAACAAGGTTGTTCAAGAGACACACAAAGACATTCACATGAATTCTAACCAGCATAGAGTAAGAACTCAATAGAATGACAAAAAATTAGATCTCTTTTAAATATTATTTATCAAAATATAAAATATAATTCAAAGGAAAATCAATGACACCATTAGCCAATAGAATATCTATTGTTAAGAAAAATAATAAATTGAAGGACATGGAAAACATTCTTTATGCTCAGTCTTAAAAAAACCCCAAACCTCAACATTTAATTTTATATGTGAATAGTGATTAATATAGAACAGTGGGATTTATATAAATATTATTTTTCCATGATAAATACATTCACAAAAATGAATCACTTAATCTTTATAGATATTGCACTTGAACTCATTCACATAAAACTTAAACTAGCATTCCTTGTCACTAAACATTTAAAAAATAAATAGACCTATTATGGGTTAATACACTTTGGTAAATATAAATCCACAAGAAAGCACTCACTTAAGGGGTTAATGGGGAATAGTTAGGTCCATGAAGACTGAAACAGTAAAAAATAGTCACTCCTTGGAATTTGGGTTGTGTAGAGGAGTCAGGACTAACTGCAATATAGTGGCTTTTTCCCATTCATTTATTGCAAATCCTGTTCAATTAAATACACATACACTCTTCTTTGGGACCTTAATGGATTTAAAACAGATCATGAAGGTAATTTGTTCTGGTGAGAACCTTACTAGATTCTCAAGAAAACAAGGATTATCCTGTTTTATAATAAAAGCATCCCATTTTGAATTTTCAGAGTCATTTTGGAAGGACCAACCTGAAGTTTTTCTTAAATAGGATGGCTTTCAGGCCTAGAATTTCATTCATGGCATGGTAAACTGTTGGAAAAGTGATTGATTGATGGAATGGATTTACCTTTTTTTTTGAAACAGAGAACTAGATGCATATGAACTTAAACAAAGCGGGTGTGTATGTGTATATGTTTGCAGGATATTATAGGGAAAACCTGATTCATTTACACACTGTATTTGTGCTTGTTGGGGAAATGCAGGGAAATAGGTTTTCATCATTATAACAGTCCAGATGTAAACCAGAACTAACCCTAAGGGACAATGGGAGTCCAGTATAGAGAAGCAGGTGTGTTTCTCTGTTAACAGTTTCTGTTTACTATTTGGGAAAGCTGACTATACATATGAATTGTCAGGGAGAGTGGATTTTGTCTTTATTTAAATCTTGGGGGACTTGAGCCCAAAATATTTGGTCCATTTTTTTATCACCTCATATAAAGCAAATTAGAGAATGTCTGTACAAGAAGAACTGTGGATCTTGTTTTCATTGCTACATGGCTTTCATGAAGAGCAAACTTGGAATTCTAAGCTTAAAAAGCTTATTTGGAGTTTTGAAAAAAACCCAACATGACAATCCTTTTAGATAAAATAAAGCAGAGAGCTGTATCTATGTAGAATTCCACAAACTCATGAGTCCTCTGGAAAATCCAGTGAAAACTAATGGCAATGGTTTGCTTTTTTGTTGTTGTTTTGGACTCAAGAAATCTTCCTTTTCTTTTACTTGCCAGAAAGATCCTTTGTCTTGAATGTGATGAAAAAAATCTATACATAAGGTTAGTTTGTGGGGATGCTTCTTGGTTGCCCAGGATATATGAACAGAAAGCATTTTGTTTCAGAGCTTTTTCCAAGAGAGCCTAGCAGGAGTGAGAAGGATGGGTAAAGATGCTTCTATTTCCCGAAGTGTCATCTTTAGCACCAGTGACTGATGAGTGGGGATATGTCAAGTCAACAATCCCTTTTTAGGTAAGTGCACAAAATGCAAACAACACCTTGAAAAATGCAGAAACATTCAATCTTAGGAGCTAGGAATAGCATGATGAAGAGATTACCTAAGCTCTTTGAATAAAGAATGGGTAGTATCAATTAAGCACTACTGGGTCTTGGGTGTGTTGGTATAAAAAAAAAAGAGTCATTCCCAGTGACCACATAGAGTGCTGAGACTTGACCATATACTATTTTTTAAATGCTATGGGTCCATATAGACCCAAGAGCAGTATACTCCTGCCTTCCAGAGGTGTCAAACTGGCAGGGACTTTTGCTCTCAGCATGACTTGCCCCCCCAAAAATAAAATCATGCTTCTCTTCCTTTTCTACCAGCCTAATATGGATTCATTCTACTAGTTCTCTCAGGCTACAGAAACATGAAATCTGGTTGCCACTCTTGAGAAGAGAAGTTTCAGGAAGCATAATGTGAAGATCTCAGAGCCCCACTAAATGGAGCAGAAGTGGAAATAGCTTGCTGGTCATGGGGATACTTTTATAGGTTTCCCATTTTTATCGTATTGATAAACCAACATTTTGATACAGTGGGAGTTGGCTGGTGAAATCCAGGGACTACTGGTTATTGAGAAATTATGATTGGTATAGAACTGGACAGGCTGCTTTTGACACTTAAAGAAAGCTTTGAGTGTTCCTGCTGCCATGGTTCGGAATCGCTTGCTGATAAAACAATAGAGGAAGAAGTTGATCGCAGTGTTCAGCAGGGCCAGCATGTTAGCAATGTCTGATATAATATGCACCAACCAGCTATTGTGGATAGGTGACACATAAAGGTGATATAGGATCATTATGATTCTGGGGGCCCAAAGTGTGGCAAAAATGGAGGTGATGGTGAACAAGATGGCGGTGGTTTTTCCTGTGGAGTAGCCACGGAGTCGGAAATTGCTCTTTCGTCTAAGCTTGTATACGATGATAGAATTTAAGATGAAGAAAATGGAGCAGGGCACCAGGTAGACGGTGAAGCAATGAACCCAGATGAGGACGTGGTGCATAGAGGTGCTGATATAGTCTTCGATCCATATATTGGGCCACCAGTAATATGGAATGCTGGTCAGAAAGCAGGTAACATAAACACTTATGATGACTTTCCGAGTACGAGCTGGATAGGAGACAGTGTGGTATTTGAGTGGATGGCAGACTGCAATATACCTGTCAATAGTTAATGGGACGGTAATCCAAATGGAGGTGTGAATGGAAGAAAATTCCAGGACTTCTATGATTTTGTCTGGGACATGAGGCATTTGTTTGTTTAAGATAAAATCTTCCAGTAAAAAATCTACAAACACAATGAAGAAGAGGACCATGATGTCAGCAGCAGCAAGGGCTAAGAGATAGTTATAGGATGACTTCTGTCTACGTGCCACTAGCTGGGACAGGATGATCACAGTTAGGATGTTAGCTGCAGAGAAAAGAGAAATGAATTTCATTTAGAAGTACATATGACATTTTGGTTACCATTAATCCCCCAAGCCCATATCTTATAGGCATGTTCAGTTTCAATCACAGCAAAGTGCAAACAAAGGTTCAAATTCTTTTAATGGGTGGTGTACACATTATCACTTTATAAGCAACTTTACTGTTGATTCAGGTAGGAGGAATGTGGATTGCCTGGATTAACATTTGGGATTTTCCTCCCCTGTTAGACTGCAAGCTCCTTGAGGGCAGGGGAAGTCTTTTGACCTCTTTTTTGTCCCTTGGCAGAGTACCTGACATGCAATAGGTTCTTAATGAATACTAACTGATTTATTGATTGATTTTTGACTGGAGATTCCAGACCTAGGATTCTAACAGAATGATTTTCAGATTCATTTTCAAATTCTGCTCACTCTTTTTGTATCAGTTTCTTTAGTCACGGGCTACCTTGTTCATAATATCCACATATCCTTCTGAAATGGCTCACTGAACTTTGGATAAATTAATCTTTTGGGGTCTCAGTTTTCTCCTCTCTGAAATGAAAGAAGTGGACTAAATGATATCTTCTTTTGAGGATCCTTATTGATCTATCTTATTTTTATACCTCCTATATTTCCCAAATATATTTCCCCTTTACTCCTCCTCCCAAAGGAAAAAAAAAGGAGTGAAGAACCAACAATTCAGCAAAATGAACCAAGACATGTACCAAGTTTGACTTTATATGCAAAGTCCACCACTCATAGTTCCTTCTCTCTGCTAATATCCCTTGCCCTTTAACCAATAAGAGAGAGAACTACATTTTCATGATTCCTTCCATCCCAAACTAATTTATGTTGGAAATTATTATTAAAACAATTTTTAATTCTGAACTCAACACCAAAAAAGTACATTTCCACTTTCCCAGCATAATACATAAAGAATATTGCATATCAAAGTCTGAGTTTCCATTTTGTCTAGCTTATTTTTTTTAATTCTTTAGAGTTTAAGAATTGGTTCCAAAGCAGAAAAAGCAGTAAGGGCTAGGCAATTGGGATTAAGTGACTTGCCTAGGGTCACATAGCTGGGAAGTGTCTGAGGCTTAGATTTAAACCCAGGAACTCCCATTTCTAGGCCTGGTGCTTTATCCACTGAGTCACTTAGATGCCCCTGTCTGGCTTTCTTTTGAAAAAAAAACACAATAATTTCATGTTACTTTCAAATGATTCTGATTGTTGGTGCTTCCTTGTGAGTTTTTTTTTCTCCTATGAGTTAAAAAAATGTTTCAGGAGCCCACCTTTTTGGTATAACCATTGCCATGCATCTTCCCCACTCCCTTTAACAATAGAGGGGGTGAGAAACCTTGGAATGAATAAGTCTAGTCAAGTAATAAAGAATTCACATAGTGGTCCTAGTAAAAAATGTATGTCACTTTTTGAATCTTGTGCTCATCCCCTCTCTCTCAGGGGATGGGGAACAGGATTCACTGTACTTCCTTTGGAGATATGGTAGGCTATTTCATTGATAAGAGTTCTGCTGTCTTTCAGAGTTATGTATTTTTGTAATATTTGCTGTTCTTGTCCAAATGGTTTAGTTTTTGCTTACTTCTATCTGCACCAGATCATACTACATAGAATTCTCTGTAATTATCACTATTGTCATTTCTTATGTTTCTGCATTATTTCAATGAATTCCTATATCAACATTTATCCAGGCATTATTATATTTTAATCAGCATTTATATAGGCTTTAAGGTTATGAGGCACTTTATAAATATTAATTTATAATATATTATTATTAAATTATATTTAAATATCTTTTAATCAGTATTTGTATAGGATTTAAGGTTACAAAGCACTTAATAAATCTTTTCTCCTTACAAAAATCCCATTTTACATATGAGGAAACTGAGGCTGGTTCAGTCACTTGCCCAGGATCACACAATCAGTAAATGTCTGATGCCAAATTTGAACTCTGGTCTTCCTGACTCCAGGTTATATAATTACTAGTTTGCTCTGGAGTTATCAGCTCTCTGCACACATCTGCTTTATCTTTTGGGGCATGTAAACTGAGCCCCACTTTGGGACAAGTCACAAAACTAAGAGCTTTGATGTCTAATTAGTAGGTAGGTAGGTGATACTGAGTCTGGAACCTGGAGTCAGGAAGATGGGTTCAAATTTGGCCCTAGATCCTTATTGGATCGTGAGCATGCTTCTAAACCTCTACCAGCCTCAGTTTCCTCAACTGAAAAATGGGGTTTTTGTGAAAATGAAAAAGAGAAAATATCCGTACAGGGCTTCGCAAACCTTAAAGCCTCGGATATGTAAGACAAGCTCTTTTGACTTCAATAAGGATGAACTTACTCTCTGAAGACCCAGGGGGCCACTTAGTGAAATCTCCATATAAAACAATCCTCTTAGCACAATGTGAGAAGATACTTAGCCATGTGTCTCCATAGTGTAACCACACTCGTTCTGGCTCCTGCTCAAGGGCTGTGTCACAGTTGGCTTGGAGAGGTCTATTTCCCCCCTCCCCCCTCTCTCAAAATGCTATGGAAAATTGTTTTGAAGTGGTGGAGAGTTAAGTGCCCAAATCATATTACAGGTTGACTGGCTCTGGGCTCTTTCCTCGTCCCTCTTGGATTTGCCTTGATCATTGCACTAAAAGCTTTGTATCTTACTTGCATGCGGAATAAGACGGCAATCAAATTACCCGCAGCTTTCATCGGAGCTGATAGAAGTTTACCCACATGATTAGGGATAATTCAAGGGTTTGAGTTCACAGTGTGCGTGGGAACAGTGCTGCTGAAAAAAAAAAAAAAGGACTGCCTGCAAAAGTAAAAGCTGATCTGGCATCCGTCCAGCCATTAAATAAAAATAACACAATTTATTCATTAGACCCCTGTGAAAACGGAACTAAACCTTGTAGGGTCTGAGATTCAGGGTCATTTGGAATCATCGGAAACCCTAAAGTTTGAGTGGGGGCACATCTACCCCTAGAGCCAAATCTTCCCCAATGCCTGTAGACAGGTGGTGTAGGGGACAGGATTCCCGATCTGGAGTTAGGAAGACAGATGGGTTCAAATCTAACCTCAGACACTTCGTAGCTGTGTGACACTGTGCAAGTAAGTCAGTCACTCAATTTCTTTTTTTATAATTTAAATTTTATTTAAAAATATTTTTCCATATCACATGACTCATTTTCTTTCCCAACTCTTTTCCCTCCCCACTCCCAGAGCCAATCACCAATTCCACTGGGTTGTACAAATGTTATTCAAGTCACTTAATTTCTTCATCTGTTAAATAGGGATAATAATAAAATACCTATCTCACAGAGTTATAAGGAATAAGTCAAATTGAATAATATTTGTAAAATTTTTGGCACAATTCAAGGTACATAGTAGGTACTATATACATTTTGACTATTGTTATGGTTATATTTGTAAAGCAATATGAAAACCTTAATATGCTTTAAAAATGCCAGCTATTATTATTAGTAGTAGTATTATGCACCTATATGGGGCAATGAACAGAGCCCCAGACCTGGAGATAGCAAGACTTGAGTTCAAATACAGTCTCTAATACTTACTGGCTTTGGGGCCCTGAGCCAGTCACTTAACCCTCATTGCCTAGCCCATGCTGCTCTTCTGCCTTGGAAACAATACACAGCATTGATTATAAAATGAAGGGTAAGGGTTTTAAAAAGTCATCTTTTCATTTGAGAAAAAACTGGAGAGATCTGGGGGAAGTGACGCAAAATAAGCAGAACCAGGAGAACATTGTACACGATAGCAGCAATATTGGACAATCGATTATCTGTGAAAACTTGGCTACTCTCAGCAGAGCAATGGTCTGGGACAATCCTGAAAGACTTATGATGGGGAATGTGATCCACCTCCAGAGAAAGAGCTGTTGGAAGCTTCTTTCACAAGAGTGTATCTTTGGTTTTATTTTGGGGTTTGGGGTATGTATGAATGTGCTCCAACAATGCCCAATATTGAAGTGTGTTTTGCTTGACAATGAAAAATGAAAATAAAAGGAAAAATAATCATCTTTTCTATATGCATATGCATTTACTTTTTAAAGAAGACTTGGAGAAGCTTGTGAGTCAGAATGGTACAATGGATAGAATATTCAGGTTGGAGTCTGGAAGCTGTGTTATTTAGTTGTGTCTAACTCTTCATGACTCCATGGACATCTATGGGGTTTTCATGGCAAGGATATTGGAGTGATTTGCTATTTTCTTCTCCACTGGGTCCTTTATCCAAGCAATCAGAAATCAAGTGACTCATCTAGGCATACAGCTAGAAAGTGTCTGAGGGTAGATTTGTCCTCAGGTCTTCCTGACCCCTGCCCAACTTTCTATCCACTGAGCCACCTAGCTGCTTCCTAGGCAGAGGTTAAATGGCTTGCCCCTGGTCACACAATTGGGAAATGTCTGAGGTTGGATTTGAACTCAGGTCTTCCTCAATCCAGGTCCATAGCTCTTAACCATTACACCACAGCTGCCTCTAGGCTCAGGATGACCCACATTCAAATCCTACTCTAACACTTCTTAGCTGTGTGACTCAAGGAAAATCACTTAATGTATTTGGGTATTAGTTTCCCTGTTGGTAGAATGAAAGAGTTAGACTTGCTGACCTTCAAGGTCCTTTATGGCTCTCAATTTAAAATCCTAGGAGCAATGATATTGCTTTGAAACTTTTGAAACAGTTTCACCTCACCTCACCTTCAGTTTTTGCTTTCTCTCACTTCCTTCATGACTTAGTTCAAATCCTATTTCTTTTCAGGAAGTTTTCCCCATTCACCCTCCTCTCCCTTTTGCTAGTGCCTTCTCCTCTGATAGTGAATCAGTGGCTCTAGTAAGCCAACCACTTTCAATCATGGTGAGAGACAAGACATGTATAAAGAGGAACAATGTGGGAGTTAAGCATCAATAAAAGTCTAAAGCATAAGACAATGTCCAAGTATTCGACTGAAGAAATATGTGTGTGTGTGTGTGTGTGTGTGTGTGTGTGTGTGTGTGTGTGTGTGTGTGTGTAAGATGGGAAGGCTCACATCAGGTGGTAGTTGTGAACTAGGTGATCCCAGGTGATAAAGGGGCAAGTGATCATCAATAGACTTGGTGTGATAGCTAGATCTTTGTCTTTGGACGGAGCCTATTGAATGATGGGGTTTGAGCAGAGAATGGAGAACTGGTTTGCATGACTGGGTAGATGATGAGAAAAAGAGTGTCAGTCTGAGGACATAAAAGAATGCAAGATGCATGTGAGTAGGGAGTGTGTACAAAGGGGGATTTTAGGGCAAAGTGAGTATATGGTTTGGGAATGTAGGTTTATCCGTTAGAGCTGGAAGGAATCTTAGAAATCATCTCGTTCAATTTCCTCTTTTTTCAGAGGAGGACAGGAAATTTAAGCAACTTACTCAATGTCATACAGTGATAGAACTGGGGACTAGAACCTATAGTTTCTGATCTCAACTAACAGATGTATTTCACTCACCCAATAAACATTTATTTATTAAAAAACTTCTGTATTCATGGACAGTTAGGTGGCTCAATGGATAGAACATTGGTTCTGGAGTCAGGAAGACTCATCTACCCAAGTTCAAATTCAGCATTCAGACATATTTGCTGTGTGACCCTAAGCAAATCACTCAATCCTGTTTGCCTCTGTTTCCCCATCTGTAAAATGAGCTAGAGAAGGAAATGACAAAACACCCTAGTACCTTTGCCAGGAAAATCCCAAATGGGGTCCCAAAGAGTCAGACATAACTGAGAATAAACAAAGACCACAACAAACTGCTTTCAAATCATTGAACTAGCCATTAAAGATGGGGGAATTTGGAGACTGGGGTGGCAAAAATTTCAAAAGAGGTAAAATACCTTTTTTGGTGTGTGTATGGGGTGAGTTTATATTCTCATTGTTGAATAGTTGTAGATATCTCTGTGATTCACTTGGATGTGGTCACCTATTTCCCTGAGATAGTTCCCTTGTACTGGCTGTCCTCTAAGCCTAGAACCCCCTCACCTCCACTTTTTGCCTTCTCTGACATCCTTCAACACTTAGCTCAAATCTTATTTCTTCTTTTCAGGAGGCTTTTTCCCACTCACCTTTTACTCCTGGTTGTTAGTGCCTTCCCCTCTGATGTCATCCATCTTCTATGAACATGCCTTGTATGTACCTATTTGTATGTTGTTTCCCTGATTAGAATATAATTTTACAGAGACTTTTTTTGTATCCCAACTGCTAACACTCTGTCTGGCTCACAGGAAGTGCTTAATAAATGCATTAACTGACTATTGCTTTCCGTAGCAATTGACCTTTCATGCAGATGATCATTCTGCAGAGTTTTGTCTCCAGGGAGCATCTGAGGAAGCACTTCTCTCTTGCCAAGTTGATCTAGCACCCAAGATCCATGTTTTGAATTTGGCAAGGGCTAAGAGCAGCAACAGAGCAGCAACATTTTCCCACAACAGATGCTCTCAGTCTCTTCTCCAACTATGAAAAAAATATTGTGTCACAATGAGAAGAAACAAAATCATTTTTTCCTTTCCCTTGGAGTCCCCCCAAGGAGCTGTTTTTTAAATTCTTCCTTCCATCATTCATTGCTTCCATTCATTTCCCCCCAAATTTTCTTGCTTCCAGAGTATGTATTGAGAATAAAATATGTTGGAGGCAGTTATGGTTGACTCAGCCTTTTGGGAAAGGTAGCAGTGATATCAGCTGGTGGCAAGGGTCTGGTGGACAATTTTTGGACCTGAGATGATTCCTGCCTTTGGGGGTAATGATGGGAGGAATAGAATTTGTTGGTGTATGACCTTTGGTAAATTATGTGCTTCTTAGCAAGTTACTTTACATCTCTATACTTCTTTTTCCTTTCCCAAAAATTTAATTCAATTCAATAAATATCTATTATAGACCTACTAAACTCCTGGCAGTAAGTGCTGTGCTTATGACAACAAACAGATATTATCATCTGCCCATAGTACAAGGCTTGGCACATAGTAGGTGCTTAATTAATGTTTATGGATTGATTGATTAAGGAGGTTGTATTCTATTGGTAGTTGGACTACATCAGAGATTCGTAACCTTCTTTATGCCATAGATCCCTTGGGAAATCTGATGAAACCCAGCGTCGTGAATCAGAGGAATGGTTTTAATAGTATAAAACAAAATACATAGGATTACAAGGGAACCAATTGCAGTAAGTTACACTTATCAAAATATTTTTAAAAATAGGTTCATGAATCATAGCTAAAGAACTTTTGGAAATTATTTCCAAGGGGTCCTCTCATCTCTGAAATCTATTGATTTCAATCCTTGAACTTTGAAATTCACCAAAACCATCTCCTTAGTGATTCAACCAGGTAGTGATGTTATATTAGGCACTTGGGGGTAGATTTGCTACCTTCTGTATCACCTGGTAGATCTCTAATTCTCAGTCATTTTTTCTTCCCTTCCCTTCCTTCCCTCTTCTGCTGTTGAATGGGATGAGAGAAAGTTCTAGCAGGAGAAGTGACAAAATCATAATGATAATCATAGTGGCAGGGCATAGAGGAGTCCAAGCTTAGGCAGTTTGGAGGTAGAAGGGTCCAAGAATAACTGCAAAGGACTAGGGGCAAGAAAGAGTCAGACAGGTTAAGGTCAAGGTGATCAGAACACCAAGGAGAGCTCAAATAGACTATTGTGGAGTCAAGAATAGTGCTGAGTAATGTATTGCTTCCACAAAACTCTCAAGCATCTTGAGACCCTTAAATGAGCAAATTGATGATGTAGTAGAAAGAACATTGTGATCAAATCTGGCCTCAGACACTTCCCAGCTGAGTGACCCTGGGCAAGTCACTTGACCCCTATTGCCTAGCCCTGACCACTCTTCTGCCTTGGAACCAATACACAGTATTGATTCCAAAATGGAAGATAAGGGTTTAAAAGAAAGAACATTGTAGATTGGAAGATCTGGTTCAAGTTATGATTTTGCTACTTTCTATTTGTCATTTAATGTTTCCAGGCCTCCGTACAATGAGGGTATTGGAGTTGATGACATCCGAAGTCCCTTCCTTCTTCCAGCTCTAAAGTTAATATCTCATGATCTCTAGTAAGCACCTACTATGTGCCAATTACAGCACTAAGTGCTGGGAATAAAAAGAAATACAAAAGATATTTCTTGTAGTCTCTGGTTGACTCTGATCCCTGGAACATAATTCTCTGGGCTAAATAGATGGAGAAATAATTTGTTATTATTTTAAAAGCAAAATTTAACAAATAGTATTTATTATTAGAAGTTTTTTAGTAAAGTGCTTTATACATTTTAAAACACAATACAAATGCTTCTACTATTATGCTCTATAGATATTTGGCTATTATTAATATCAACAAATATTCATGATCGATATTAAAAATATTAATGACTAATAAGAGCACCATTTCTATAGCACCTAACAGTAACTAGAATCTACATGGCACTTTAAGTTTCCCCAAAGCTTTGTAAATCTTTTTCACATCGCACTCATAGACTGTAAGTGTTGGCTATTAATAATGGTCAGCAATGATACAAGGCTTTCAGGTTTATAAAGCATATTCTATATGAGAATACATTTGATCCTCACAGCAAACTGTGGGCTATATTCTATTATTATTTTCATTTTACAGATGAACAAACTGAGACTAAACAAGGTTAAGTGACTTTGCCCAGTCTGGGTAATTTAACCTTGTTTGGTCTCAATTTGTTCATCTGTAAAATAATAACCAACGCTTACATGGTCTATAAGTGTGATGTAAAAAAGATTTACAATGTTTTGGGGAAACTTAAAGTGCCATGTAGATTCTGGTTACTGTTAGATGCTATAGAAATGGTGCTCTTATTAGTCATTAATATTTTTAATATCAATCATTAATATTTGGTGATATTGATAATAGCAGAATACCTATAGTGTTTGAATCCTAGGCTCTAGTGTGTAAGGCAGGATTTGAACTCACTTCTTTTTTTTTTAGTTTTTAAACATTATTTTATTTGGTCATTTTAATACATTATTCATTGGAAACAGAGATCATTTTCTTTTCCTCTCCCCCTTCTGCCACCCCTCACCTAGCAGATGAGCAATTCCACTGGGTATCACATGTGTTCTTGCTCCGAACCCATTTCCATGTTGTTGGTATTTGCATTAGGGTGTTCATTTAGAGTCTCTCCTCTGTAATGTCCCCTCAACCCCTGTAGTCAAGCAGTTGCCTTTCCTCAGTGTTTTTACTCCCACAGTTTGTCCTCTGCTTGAGGATAGTTTTTTTTTTTCTCATACATCCCTGCAGATTGTTCAGGGACATTGCATTGCCACTAATGGAGAAGTCCATCACCTTCGATTGTACCACAATGTCTTTGTGTACAATGTTCTCCTGGTTCTGCTCCTCTCACTCTGCATCACTTCCTGGAGGTTGTTCCAGTCTCCATGGAACTCCTCCACTTTATTATTCCTTTGAGCACAATAGTATTCCATCACCAACATATACCACAATTTGTTCAGCCATTCTCCAATTGAAGGGCATCCCCTCGTTTTCCAATTTTTCGAACTCACTTCTTGACTCTAGGTCCAACACTTTAAAAGTAACATGACAGTAACTGATGCTACTGAAGTATTTAGGTTACTTATGCAGTGAAGAGGCTTTGGTAGACGACCTATGAAGTCCCTTCGACTCTGGGTTGATGATCTCACCTTCCTTCCATGGCCCTCCGGAGAGACCAAGCTCCCTTTCCTCTGGCATGTGGCTGAGTCCTAGGATGAAGGACTCCTACTTCTTACCAGTTTTGGGGCACTGTCGGTCACTTACACCTCCGAGATTCTGATTTCCCTGGGGTGAATGTTCCCTTCACTGACACAGGTTGATCCCCCTCCACCACTAAGGAGCTAGTCTCGAAGAGTTGCTCAAGCTGAACATTTTCATTACACAGTGGCCAACCTGGTAATGAGGTTTATTCTTTATATTCAAGATTAATCGAGTTTCTCCTCCAGAGGTTTCAGGCTTTGTCCTGAAGAACGAACAATTCAGCACTCTATGGCAGAGATAAGAAATACTCTAAAGGAGGGACTAAGGAAAAGGGGGGAAAGAGGGGGCTGAGACAGAACGTTTAGCAGCTCTTTAGGGTGGTGCAGGTATGTGCATGTGTGCATGATTATATATATATATATATATATATATATATATATATATATATATATATATATATATATATATATATATATATATATATATATATACACATATATGTGTGGCCAGAAAAAGAGAGACCCAGAACAGCCACAAGGGCACTTTGGTCTCTCCAAATCCCCAGAGATGTTTGATTAAAGGCTGAGGTTGGCTTTGGGAAATGAGATACACGGGAAGCCTCCAAAAGCGCCCTCTTCTCCTCTGCTAGTAGCCAGGCTTCTTTAGGAGTCGGAAAGCAACAAGCCTTCCACCTGCGCTTCTGACCTGAGAAGAGCGTCACTGGGCATCACCATTGGCAGATATAAAGGGTATGGAGCCCCATGTGGTCCAGAATCAGACTCCTTCCTTTCTTGGAGTTAGAGCCTTGGGGTCTCCTAGCATGATTAGGCAGTATGATTCTTGCCTGGGCTATGGTGTTTCAAAATTAGCAATATTTTGTGGGCTTCAGGGGTTGCTTTTTTTTTTTAACTTTCACCTTTCATCTTAGAAAAAAATATTGTGTATTGGCTCCAAGGCAGAAAAGTGGTAAGGGCTAGGAAATGGAAGTTAAATGACTTGCCCAGGGTCACACAGTTGGAAAGTATCTGAGGCCAGATTTGAACCTAGGACTGACTCTCAGTCCTATGAGCCACTCAGCTGCCTCCACATAAAGCAGGTGTAGCTTTGATAGATGCCTATGGGGATGAGAGCCAGTCTCCATCTGAGCAGGTAAGAAATGCACCGGGTAAACCAATCTATGTAGACAATGCCCACTATAGTCCAGCATTTTATCTCACAGATTTAGTTAGAGTACAAATCATGTTGAGACAGAATGCCCTGTATTCAGTCTATAACATGAATGCTAGTCTCTGAGCCACAGAATTTGAGAGATTGAAGAGTGGCCATCAAGTCCAACTCGTATATGAAAGAAAACCTGACAAATGGTTGTCGGGTCTCTGCTTGAAGACCCTCAAGTGGGAGAAACCACCACTTCTCCAGACAGATCATTCTACTTTTAGACAGCTCTGATTATTGGGAAGGATTCTTCTGACATAAGCCTAAATGTACTTCTTTGCAATTTCCATCTGCTGCTTCTGGTTCTGCCCTCTGTAGACAAATAGAATAGCTAGTCTCTTCTCCCCAATGGTGTTGTTTAGTCATTTCTCTGACTCTTTGTGACCCCTTTTGGGGTTTTCTTGGCAAAGACACTGGAATAGTTTGTCATTTCCTACTCTGGCTCATTTTACAAGTGAGGAAACTGAGGCAAAAGGGTTAAGTAACTTGTCCAAGGTCACAGAGCTAGTAAGTGTTGGAGGCTGGATTTGAATTCACAAAGATGAGTCTTCCTAACCCCAGGGCCAGCATTTTATTCTTTGTGCTACTTAGCTGCCCAGGTACAACTGTTCAAAGCCTTGAAGACAGCTAAAAAGCCTCTCTAAGTCTTCTTGCCTCTAGGTTAAACAATCCTGATTCCTTCCACTGACCTTCATGATATAAACTCAAACCCTTCATCATCTTGATTGCCCTCTCCCTTGGGTATTCTCCACCTTAAAAATGCCTTTCTTGGGGGTAACTGGATTGCTCAGTAGATTGAAAGCCAGGCTTTGAGATAGGAGGTCCTGGGTTCAAATCTGCCCTCTTCATTTCCTAGCTGTGTGATGTTGGACAATTCACTTAACCATCATTGCCTAGCCCTTACCCCTCTTCTGCCTTGGAACCAATATATAGTATTGATTCTAAGGCAGAAGATAAGGATTTAAAAATGTCTTTCTTAAACCTTGGTGCCTAGAACTGAACACACTATTCTAAATGATGAAGACAGCATCCAGAGGGACCATTACCTCCCTTGATAGCAGTATTGGAATGCTCTGTCAATTAAATTGGGTTTGGTACTCTGGCTCCCTCACATCCTCATTTCCTTTCTTTCATTAAAATAAAGGATTTATTGATGGCTTTTATTATTACATTATATTATAATCAAATGAAATATTTGTAAAGTATCTTACAAATATTAAAATGCTATAGAAATGCTAATTCTTGATATTGTTATTACTATTATCATTATTGCAGCAGCACATTCATTTCAGGATACCCCCTATTCTCTTTCTATCTCATCACTCCCCCACATGCCCAATGAGCCTGCCCTTTATGACAAAAAAATAATAGTTAAATAAAGCTGCCTGACATTAACTATGTCTGAGAGTATGCGTGACATTTCACTTCCCTCTTAAGTAAGAGGAAGGAGGTCCCATCTCCATTTGTTGCTGCCAAACATGGCCATTACCTAAAGCATTTAACTTTACATTCTAGACAGCTTACATAAACTTCATGTCATACTCTGAGATGGAATCATTAAGTGGAAAAGAAACCGGACTGGATGTTAGGACACGGACCCTCTACTTCCTCAACTCCCTTTGAGAGCTTAGATGGATCCCTTAGCTTCTTAGGTTTTCTTAATTGTGGAGGAGAGGAGGGACATCATACCAAATAGGATGGATCAACTGTACAAAGGCAAAGAGGTGAAAGGTGGAATGCCACGTGTGGGAAAAATCGAATGCGTCACTTTTACTGGAATGGACGTTGCAATATTAGCAGCATTTATACAGTGAACAACAGTAGCCAGTATTTATATCATGCTTTAAGGTTTACAAAATCTTTTTATACAGACCCATCTGGAAGGTGTTAATCAAACTCTCTCTCCTCCATCTATCTCAAAGGGAGGCCCCAAAGATGAATGAGAAGGTTGGAATGAAATTCCGGGTTCCTCAGGGCGAATGGGTTTTGTAAGTTAAAGGGAGTCTTTTTTTGCCACTATTAACTGGATTTGTTGAGCCACAGTGGGATTTGGTTTGGGGTGTTGGACTGAGATTTCTATATATCAAAAGCCTTTAAAAATATTCTAACCCATTTAATGAATACTTTAAGTAATATATCCCCATCCTCCTGACAAGCTAAATTGGTAGGTATTTATATTTGACATTTCCCCAAGTTTGTAATAATTGCCTCTCTTGTGAAGTGAACTCTTCAAACGCTGAATATTTCCATCTTTTTGTACAGATGTTTTCTTTTTCCCACCACTCCCTTTGCCCTAAGGCAAATAAAGAACAGTTAGGAAATGCCTGGGGATATTAAGAAGAGAAGACCTCAAGGGGTTAGAAATGCTGTGTGTGCCTCAGCCTTTGGGGGGGGGACAACAGTGAAGAGTCAGATTTTCTGACTCTTAGTACTTGACATTTGCAGTAACTTTCAACTTCCAAAATGCCATATCACCTTTGTTTTCCACAACAGCATTATTTTTTATCCTTGAAAGGAAAAGGCTGTAGACATGGGTCATAAATGTTTTTGTGTTTATTTACACGTGTGATTTCCTATTCATATAATGGGCAGCTAGATTGAATTGCATAATAATAATAATCATACTAGCTAACATTTTGGTAGTATTTATTATGTTCCAGGTATTGTGCTCAAAACTTTACAGTTATCTCATTTGAGCCTCACAATAACCCTGGAAGGTGGGTGCTATTATTAATGCCATTTTACAGATGGAAATGCTGAGGTAAACAGAGGCTAAGTAACTTGCCAAGGGTTACACAGCTAGTAAGTGTCTGAGAGGCCAGGCTTGAACCCAGATATTCCTGATCTATTGTTTCACCTACTCCTCTAGATATTATAACATATAAAATGCTTTGTAAAAGTGCTACCTAAATAGGATAACAGTGAGAGAAATAATAACAACTATAATCATATCTATCTGTATTTTCATTTCTCTACTTTATGTTTTTCAGTGACCTAGTTCAGGGTCGCATCACTTCTCACCTGGACAACAGAACAATCAGAAGAACCCCCTAAATGATTTCTTTGTTCTCAGTTTCTCTCCATTCTCCATATAGCTAATAAATTGAGAGTCCTGATAATAAATTGAGAGTCCTGAAGCAGATTTGACAGTTACTCCCCTACACAAGAATCTTCAGTTGCTCCCTATTGCTTTGAGGATAACTTACAAAATCATTGGCCTCTTATTTAATACCCTTTACAGTCTGGATTCCCACCAAATTTTTCAGTTTTATTTCATATTACTCTTCTGGTATTCTCCAATCTTACAGAAGTGACTCATTTGCTTTTCCCTATCATCTCCAAACTATGTGCCTTTGTACAGCGGTCCTCCGTGTTTGGAACATACTCTCTCCTCATCTCTACTTTGTAGAAGAGCACTTTCTTCAAAGCACAAATCTAGTGCCCTCTCTCCTACTGGTGTCCCCATTATCGATGCTTTCTTCCTCTTGAAATTATGTTGCACTCTTTTGCATTTACTTGTGTATGTGTATCCCCTTCCCTGTGCTGCAGTCTCCTTAAGGGGAGAGACTTTTGTTTTCATCTTTTAACCTCCTATGCATTATATATATATAGTCAGTACCTAATCAATGTTGGGTTGAATTGAGTTGAATAGTTAAAGCAAAAAAAAATGTATTTAGTTAGGACCGTAGCATGGAAACCAAAGCAACTATTAACTGGATTGAAATTGATTATCAAAATATCACAGCTTCCAAAAAAGAAAATTCTTTGCCAAATAATGCCATCAAGAAGATTTAAGCTATCCAGTCTGTTGTCAATCTTACCTGTTAATGATTTCCTGTTGATCTTATATGCATGTAACTTGTTTGTAGGTAATTATTTACATGCTGTGTCCCCCATTAGATTGGCAGCTTCTTGAGGGAAGGGACTGTCTCTTGCCTTTCTCTGTATCACTTGGAAGCAGCTGATAGGACAATAGATAGAATCCTGGGTCTAGTCTTAGGAAGACCAGAATTCAAATCTAGCCTCAAACACTTACTAACTGCATGATCATTGTTGCTTCAGTTTCCCTTATTCTAAAATAGGTATAATATTAGTGTTTATCTTGAAAGGATGTTGTGAGGATCAAAGGAGATATCTGTAAAAAGTGCTTAGCAACAGTAAGTGGCACATAGTAGGAGCTATATAAATACTTACTTCCTCTCCAACACAATGCCAGCACAGAGTAGAGATGTAATGTTTACTGACAGATAAAATATTTTTTGTGTATTCTTTTATATATCCTCGCTGAAAAAAAGACATATGATGGAACTTTGTTAGGAAGTAGAGGAAATGGGCTAAAAATATGGGAAGAAACATTTAGGTCAGACATAGAGATGAATTTCCTGATAACTACAGTGCTTTTTGGAAGAAGAAAATGGAAGGAGACAGAAGAGCCTCCTAACTGATTTCTCTGTTCTCAGTCTCTCTCCTCTATTCTCCATAATATGGATACATATACATATGTAACTATCTCAAACCCTGACAGTCTCTTAAATACTTAAGAGAACTTAAATACTTAAGAAAACAAGACCAAATGCCCTGGGTAGAGATCTATCTAGAGGCAGGTGCTCAACTGAATAGCCTTTAAAAGCATGAGAAATAACATCCTAAAAAATAACAAATATGAGGAATTCAGAGAATCAAATGACATAAAATGACGAACTAGGAAAACAATACACAAATTGGCTACCACGATGCCAATGAAAAAAGACAAACAAAAAAGAAACAGAATGCGGCATAATTATAATGATCCAATTTAGCATGGGAGAAGAGTTGAGAACCTTACTTAACCCTCTCTCCTCTTTGCAGAGATGGAAGACTATGGGTGTGAACTATTGTGTATATTGTCATACTTTGCCACTGTATCAGTTGGTTTTGCTGAATTGCTTTTCTCCCCATTCATTAAAAAACTTGTTACAAGAGATGGCTTGATGAGTAAAGGAATTGTGAAGAATATATTTAGAAATAAAGATGATGTAAAAATAATGGAAGTAACTTAAAAATAAGATTAAAAAAGAATCTGAGTAAAAAATAAATGACTATTTTTGTATTAGGATTCAGATATTCTGTGGCTGAAGAGAGGATTAATTATTTTCTTTTGGGGAATCTCTTAGTTCAGACTCCTCAATTTCTATGGTCAACATTTCCTTTCTATTGTAGTTCTTCAACCACTTGAAGCTGCTTTATCTTCAGGTCTCAGATTCTCAGAATCCCCTCTCTGGTGCTAAAGTTATTGATTCTTAATTCTTTCCCCTTCTTTCAACCCATCAGTCCTATACCAGATTTATTTCTTATGTTTAACAATCTTGACCTTTGAAAACATTTCACCAGTGCACTTGTTATTGACTTTCCAGTTCCTTGGCTTTTGGTCCTTATTTTCCACCTTGGGTTACAACTACCATATACATTTTCTGTTCCTAGTCCTAAATGTCTGAGAGTTTATTGGAGGAATCTATGAAACAGATCTTCTGTTAGAAATTCATGGCAACTAATTTTGACTGAGCATTTACCACTGCACAGTGAACTTTTTATTCCTTTTTTTTTCCTTTCACATTTCCTACAGAACCTGTTCCAAATCTTTCCCACTTTCTTCAAGCCTCCCATTCATTTCTCTCAGGCAATAACTACTTTATTGAGAAGATTCAGGACTTACTTAATCTTTCCTTTTCCACACTTCAAACTCCCTCAATGACAAAGGTTCTTAATCTGGGGTACGATGGACTATAAACCATTTTTTGAGCACTATAATTTTAATATAGTTGGTTTCTTTTGTACTCCTAAATAATTTTTTTTTTGTTATAATGAGTCTAGGAAGAGTTGGATAGGCATCACCAGAATGCCAAAGGAGTCTGTGACACAAAAAACTTAAGAATTTCCATTCTATATCCTCACCCATCTTTACTTCCTTTTCACTGGTTTCCAAAAATAAAGTGATCTTGGTCCCTGTCAAGGCTCAGCCCTTCTCTAATGCTTTTGATCTTACCCTCTCCCATTTTTTCTGAAACTTTTTTTTCAATCTCTTACTTTCCCTAATCTTTAATCTTTGACTATATATGGATTTTCTTCCCTCTGCATAAAGTCATGTCCAAGTCTCTTTTATATCAAACAACATTCTCTCAATCTTTCTAGCCTTTCAAGCTATCACCCTTTACGTCTCCACACCCTCATTGCTGAACTCCTAGAAGAGCAATCAGTATTAATTGCCCTTGTCCCCCTCTTTTGAGACCAGACTCCTTAAAGAAGAGCAGCCCTTACCATAGTCATGGGCAGTATTAGCATCTATCTCTCAAGCTCTGCATCTTTCAGGGATTTGCTCCTAGGTCGAATGATGCCATAATTCTTGCCAAGTGGCTGCATAGAAATTGCCATCTCTTTGCAATTTATGGCTGATCTCACTGAGACACCTAGGACTGGAATTTCACAATGTGTTCTCCTGAATCTACATCTCTGGAGCAGTGTTTATACAACCATAGGAATTAGGCTGCTATTATTATTATATTTCTGAAGTTTAAAAGTTAGAGAAAGTAAAAGAAAAATTTTTAAATGACAAAAAACCTTACCTTCTATCTTAGTTTCAATTCTGAAACAGAAGAGTGACCAAGGCTAGGCAATTAGGGTTAAGTGATTTGCCCAGGGTCACATAGCTAGGAAGAGTCTGAGATGAGATTTGAACTCAGATCCTTCCTACTCCAGTCCTGGTGTTCTCTCTACTGAGCAACCTAGCTGCCCTTAGATACAATTTTAATACTAATCTCTTTTCACTGCCTCCCAAACCCAAATCCACATCTTGGAAATGGACCTTGGGAAAGCGAAGGAAGAAAGGAAGGGCTGATGAGCTCTAGACTGATCACAAGCTCTTTGTGGTCCTCATCTGGGTCAGGGACCTCCACGGGCCTCTGACATGGCACTTTACCTGTTTTTTTCTGTAGCACTCATTCTACAGGTTGTGAGCAATAGAAATGGGGGACATTCTGTACCAAGAGCAGCTGTCTGGCCACCTGCTTTCAACATCAGCTGCTGTCCATGTCTATAAAAGGTGTTTGTGGTCTTCCCAGTGTCCTCCAAGTTCAATTCTTACTCCATTAAACAATACTTTTTACATTAAGGACTATAATGCATGTTTTGAATTAATTTGAATTTATTCTGTCCTTGGCCTCTGGGCTTAACCTTACCTAATATATCCAGGCAGAGGAGCACCTTTGGAAGGAAGATAACACAATCTCCTGCTACCGCCTACTCCAGTGCCAATCATCTGTCACTGCCAGAAAGATCATTTTTACAGTGAACCTAAATCCCTCCAGCTGGAGCTTGATACTTTTCTCTTGTTCCATGTTTAATGGAGATAAAGTTGATGTAATTTACTATGTAACTTTTTTAAAACTTTTATTTCCTGTCCTAGGAACACCCTAAAACAGAAGGGCAAAGTCTAGGCAAACAGGGTTAGGTGATTTCCCAGGATCACATAGCTAGGAAGTGTCTGAGGTCCTCCCAACTTCTGGCCAGGTGCCCTAGCCACTGAGCTCCTACTATATAACTTTTGTAGGGAATTTTTAAAAAATCACTCTTAGAAACAAGGATAAGACCAGAGATTGAGACCCAGAGGTGTCTCTCCAGGGGTTCTGAACCTGGGGTCCATGAACTTAAATGTCTTGAAAACTTTAATATTTTCATTTCCTTGTTAGGTTCCATTCTCCACCATGCCCCAGCATCCTTCTCATCCTGGAAGTTCCTTCTGCCCCTAACCTTCCTACAGTGGAAATCTACTCCACCCTTATGAGTGGTTAGTTCCACTGAATGACCAGCCATGCTTAGAATTTAGTAAGTCCTTAACAGATGCTCATTAACATGTTGACTAATTATCTTTCAGGATGATGGGCTTCCATCGTAATCCAATGTATTTTATTTTATGCACTTAGATATACTAAGAAGGAGTCTCTGGGCTTTATCATATTGTCAAGAGGGTCCATGACACAAAAAATGTTAAAAAACTTCCATCAAAGCCAACCCTCTTATTTTAAAGAAGAAGAAACTGGGGCCCAGGGATATTAATTGTCTTGCCCTAAATCATATGAGCAGGAAATGAAAGAGCTGAAATTCAAACCCAGGTCCTTTGACTCCAACCCCAGGAGTCTTTGGATCATATTCCTCCTTTCACTATTTAAATTCTTTCTGTGGTTCTCACAGTTAGCTCTTCCCTTGGTTTTCCTTGTTTTTTCTTTTATTTTGATGCCTATAATTGAATTCAGTCTGTTAGTATGATATGGACAATGGATAATATCTCTTTTTTGGTCTCTCTTTCCATCTGTGTCCTATAGGACTTCACACTGAGGCCATTTTGTCCATGATATTAGTTGTCTGGTTCATCCTTCTTCTTCTCCCTTTCTCCCTAGAGTTGAACATGATAGTGGCTGCCAGGGCCCAGCTAGTACCTCTGAGACCCAAGAAGCCTTCCCCTTGCCAAGGAGTTGTAACTAAGGTGGCCAATAGCCAGTGAGAGTCTGACTCAGGGTTGCGGGAAAAGTGAGTCAGCACTAGGTCCTCAGTATTGGAGCCAGCCAAGTCAATCAAATGACTTTCTCTCAACATGACATCAGACCTGCTGGCTGCCAGTTACCTCCTCCAGGCTGCTCGCCAATGGCAGCTTCCTTGGTGGCTCAGGCCTTTCAGTAACTATAGCAACGGTTGTGTCTAGGCATTGAAAGTACTAATGGGACTGGTCAGTAGATCCATACGGCTGGAAAACTACCATCTTTATCATAATCATCATCATCAAGAATGGATTGCTCTGGGTCTATGCAAACTGATTAAGGAAAGTGTGGTCTCCATGCTACTTTTTCAGGAGTTTACATTATAAATCAAGCAATATGGTTTTTAAAGTATTATAGGGATAGGGATTGGAATTATGATTTAATTGGCATAGGGAACTCCTTGATAAGGAAACTCTTTCTATGTAGATTGGCTTCTTCTATGCAACTTAAAACCTTAGGGACTTGTCTAGAGCACGTTGCATGATTTACCAGAGGTCACATAAGCAATATATGTTCAAAATTGGGACTTGAACCCAAATCTTCTTGGCTCTGAGATCATGGCAGAAAAGCAGCCACATTTGTGGGCTATCTAAAACCACCATGGCTTAGAGCCAAGGAATTTGGGATGTAGAAGAAGTTGAGCGCTGGTGAATAACCACAAGACTCAGAAAGACATAAATAGTTTAATCTTTGCTTCTTTGAAGTTACATATTTTTCCTTTCCTTCCTTCCTTGCTACATTTCTTCCTACTTTCCTTTATTTTTCCCTCTTTCCTTCCTTCCTTCCTTCCTTCCTTCCTTCCTTCCTTCCTTCCTTCCTTCCTTCCTTCCTTCCTTCCTTCCTTCCTTCCTTCCTTCCTTCCTTCCTTCCTTCCTTCCTTCCTTCCTTCCTTCCTCCCTTCCTCCCTCCCTCCCTCCCTTCCTTCCTCCCTTCCTTTTTTCCTTCCATAGCTTTCCCCCCTTCTTTCCTCTCCCTTATCTCTCTTTTTCCTCCCCCTCTCAATTTTCCTTCCTCTCTAGAAGTACAGTAGCCATTCATGGGCCAACCTGGTCCAGTTCACCTTCCCTTAGCAGTCCCAATCAGCTTTAGCCCTACTATAGCTCAGAGCTCCTAAATTCCAGTGATCCTCAGCTTCTCCATTAGCAAATACAAGGAATATGGCACCCAAATCAGCCAGATATTAATTTCAAATGGTGATTTTAAAAATAAGGTCAATTTAAAATATATGAATTCCTTCTCTCCATTTAAGGAAGTTATACTGTATTTATTCTCTTAGTATCTTGGAGATGTACATGATATACTGGGGACAGATTATCTGTATTGTCCCTGGAATTATTTCCTCACTTAGGGCATCAGGCAATTATCAAAGTTACACATTGTGTTTCTATTTAGGAGGATAATTTTCTTTACTTAGGGATTCTTTATTGATTATAATCCTTAATAAGTGAGAATGTGCTTGGATGTCACAAATTTGTTTGAATTTCACACCAGGGAGCCTTTCACATTTTAATAGCTGTGAGCAAGGCAGGAGACCTTACTTAAATAATTAGACTTGGGAATAGTAGTATAAATAAAAACACAATCCACAAATGCTAATTGCTCTTCCCTCTGTGTGACCATTAGCTCAGAGGGTCATTGGGATAGATATAAGGAAATGTGCTTTGGGGTTAGTAGACAAGAAAAGGAAAGTCTCCACAACTGATTGTCACATACTGAAAATTGTCATGTTCCCAAAATCTTAAAGAAAAGTTGGGTCTTCAGAGACCATCTTATTATCTGTTCCTGCACAGAAAACCCTTCCACAGTAACCCTGGCAAATGATCATCCAGACTTTTCTTAAAGACCTCCACGGATGGAGATCCCACTGCATTGCTTGGATCATTGCAAAGAAGTTTTTCCAACATTAACCTGAATTTCTCTTCCTGCAACTTCCCCTCATTGCTTTTAGTTCTGTCCTCTGAGGTCAAGCAGAGAAGTTTAGTCTTTCTATTATTGCCATTAAAATACTTGAATAAAGACAACACTCATATCCCTCCTTTTCTGTAGCCAGGCATCCTTACTATATTCATCTAGTCCTTTTATCGTTTGCTCTCTAGTCTTGGTATCCTTGTGAAAGACACAATCCAGCTTATAGCTGTCCATTCTAAAGTGTGACTCCCAGAGCCACAGTATATTTTGGGGGGCTTTATCTCCTAAAAACATATATGAAGAGGTGTGGGTTTTGATGTTGCCCCAGACAGACTCAAGCTGGATAGGAACATTTGATGCATGTCCAGTGAGAGACTAGATGTTGTCTCACAAGAAAGAGGAAGAGGGAAGATTCAGAAGAGAGTGGGAAATAGATAAACAAGCAAATAATGGTTCTAGGTCATGTCCTACTCTCTGCTATTCACAGAAGCATTTCCTATTCAGGTCAATGTTAGACTCAAATGTGTTTGGTTTCTGAATATCCAAGGCTTTCCCCCATTTGTACCATGTTATTTTGGACCATGGTCTGACAAGGCAGAGGACAGCAGAATGTCTTCCCTTGTTCTAGTTACATCTTTTGATTCAACCAAGGATATCATCAGCTTTTTTTGGTAGAGGGGGTATGGGTAGGTTTCATCTCACATTGTTAACTGAAAATAATAAAGTTGTTTAGTCATTCTTCAGTTGTGTCTGACTCTTTGTGATTCCATTTGGGGTTTTCTTGGCAGAGACTGGAGTAGTTTGCCATTTCTTTCTCCTGTTCACTTTACAGTTGAGGAAATGAAGACAAACAGGGTTAAGTGACTTGCTCAGGGTCACACAGCTAGTAAGTATCTGAGGCAGGATTTGAACGTATGAAGATGAATCTTTCCAACTCTACAGCCTTCTAGCTGCCCATAGTACTAATAATAGTTAACATTTATTTAGTCTTTACTATGGGACAAGCACTGTGTTAAGTAAAAACTTTACAAATATTATCTCATTTAACCTTCACAACAACCCTGTGAAGTAGGGACTATTATATCCATTTTTCAGATGAGGAAACTGAGCCAAACACAAGTTAACTGACTATATTAAACTAGCAATCTAGTCAAACACTGAGATCTTGTACAGAGATGTCTAACTCTTCCCCCCACCCCACTATAAATTTTATGCTACTTTTTAGAATCTATTTTATTTTTCCATTCTATATTTCTATTTGTTGCTTTTGGCTCATAATTTTAACTTATGAGACCGTATTGGATCTTCGTTATCTTTTCCACTGTTAACTCCCTCACAGCTTCATGCCTTCTGCAAATTTTTCATCTATATGTTCTATGACTCCATTAAAATAATTTATGAAATTTGTAAACAGCACAGAGCCCAAGGCACATCACTAGAGGCCTTTGTCCACATGACAACCAATAATTAATGGCTACGCTTTGAGTCCATCAATTCCATCACTTTTTATTTTCACCTAATGATACTAGATCTAGCCCACATCCTCCCATCTTGCCCACAGAACCTAGCATGTCCTTCTCCATCTCGTTCACAGAATGTATCATCTAAATCTTTTTCATTGCTAAAATAAGCAAAATACAGGAAAAAAACTGATCAGAAACCACCTCATTCTTGGAGATCAACCGCTCAATCCCACCTCCTTCCATAGCCAATTCCAATTGGAAACTTCTTCCTTTATGAAGCTTTCATCCAAGACATTTCTGTTTCTTTCTCTTTTCACATGCAGAAGTTTTGCCAATTCTACTTATTGTCAAACACACCATCTGGCAGCTGCCTTGGGGGAGAAGAGGTTCATTTGTTTTTCCCTTTCCTTGGACCCTGGGTGGTGGTGACCCCGTAGTCGGTGACCAATAGAAAGCCAAAAGCATCAGATGCTCTTCCTCTGGAGTTCAGTGTGGAAGTCAGAGGCTAATTGCAACTTCTATCTGGTTTGAGCTAGTTGATTAAATCTCTTCCGCTAAGTATCTTCCATCTGTCTCTTCAACAGTGGGTGCCAAAGGTGGGTATTTTTAGCTGTGGGGCAAGTAGTTTAATGGTTTTGCATATAAAATTTATCTACTCTGACAGTGCATTTCAATTCTGTCTTACTTTTTCAGGAACAAATGGGTTTTTATGGTTGTGATTGTTTTAAGAATGGCATCAACTAAACCATCTAGTAATGAAGTTATTTCCTTCACTGAGGCCCCGCCTCAAAGGTTCATTCTTGCTTCCTTTCAGCTTGAGTCTGGTTAGGAGGGATAGAAAGTTCTGCTGATTCCATATACTAAATCTTTCTCCCAGTTGTTTTTCTACTATATCCAACTTGAAAACTGTAGCCGTCCAGGCAAGCTAAATTAAATCAGAATAAGGGTGCTGGCATTTTCTCTTGGGGGGCTTCATCTCCCACAAACATATGTGAAGAGAAGCAGGCAATAATGCTACCTCAGCACAGACTCAAGCTGGATAGTAACATTTGAAGCACATCCAGTGGGAAACTAGATGTTATCTCACAGGAAAGAGGAAGGGGGAAGATTCAGAAGAGATGGGAAAATAGATGAAGATGGAAGTAATTGTTCTAGGTCATGTTCCACTCCTTGCTATTCAGAGCAGCATTTCCTACTCAAGTCAATGTTAGACTCACGTGTGCTTGGCTTCTGTTCATCATGCTAGAGCTTTCCTCCATTTGCACCAAATGTAAACATTTGGATTATGGTACTCTGCTTTAGATTGTGTGCAGGACCCTGAAGCTTCCCTGTCCAGTGTCAAGAGTCAGTGATATTTCCAGGCATTAAGACTTCAGCATTCCCAGTGGGGAAGTCATTTCTTTTATTTATGTATTTATTTTTGCTTGCAAAGCCAAGTCTAGAAACGACTTAGGGAAGTAGGGAATATAAATGTGGATTTATAGCTCCAGCACCAAAAGCTCTCTCTAGGAAACATGGTGTGTGGAGGTTATACTTGGGGAAATGAGCGCTGAGAGAATGTACAGCTTCTGTTTTATTCCATGTTACTTACTTAATATTCTATGTTAACTAAATTGTTCTTTTACACTCATTCAACTTGAGACCATGTGAATAATTTCTGGTTGTTCTAGGGGATCTAGAAAGGAGAAAATGAGAACACAGCTATGAATGTGAGTTGATGATGGACTCAAACAGATTGTGGATGTAATATTTGGGCTATTAGTAAATTCTCTAATCTCTAGCGTGGCTGAAAAAATGAGGAGACATTTATTTATTTGATTATATTAAAAAAAAACAAACCTTACCTTCCATCTTAGAATCAACACTGTATATCTGTTCCAAGACAAAAGATGGGTAAGGGCTAAGCAAAGGGGGTTAAGTGACTTGTCCAGAGTCACATAGGGAGTTCATAGATTTATTCATAATTACCTCTTAGAGACAGAAGGGTAGAAATAGATCAGTTCTCAATATAGGAATTTAATTCAGGTCTCATTCATAAGTGTCTATTTAATTCAACAATTTGTTATTTATAGTTTGCAAAACACTGTGTTAGGCACTTGTCCAGGAATAAAGACAAGACCTTGCCTTCATGGAGCTTCTAGGAGAAGAGCCAAGAAAAACACTCCAATAAAAATGATAGAAAATAGAATGTGGTGAATGCATTAGAGAAATAAAAACAAAATCGCCTTTAATTGAGGGTTTAAGTAAGACTTCACAAGTGAGTGACATCTGACTTGAGTCTTAAAAGAAAGATTTTCAACTAGTTGAAATAGTGGAGGAGAGGACATTGTGGGCATATAAACATGCCTGCTGTATATTCAATGTGTTCTGAACACTTTCATTGATGGTCAGAAGTGCTGGAGCCAGCTCGAACCATCTGAGAGAGTTAATTCTAGAATTTTCAGAAGCATTTGCACCTTGGAAATTTGCAAACTACAAATCAGTTGATCAATTTCTTGATTTATCAATGTCTTGATTGTCAAGACTTGAGAAAGTGCTAATAATGCAGATTAAACTTAAAAATATGTCTAGAATACTTTTCCTTTCATGGAGAGATAGTCAAAAGCATTTACCAGCAAAGATTTACTAGCCTTGGTGATGATAAACATAAAAGATACTATTTTTCATTATTACAAAGTTAGAAAATTTTTTCTTATACTGAACTAAAATTAGTCACCCTATAACTTGCACCCACTGGTCCTTCAATTCTGTTCTGTGGAACTATACAAATAAGTTGTCTCTCTCTTCCCCATGATAACCTTCAGATATCTGAATAATATCATGTCCTTCCTGAGTCTTCTAAGTCTTCTCTTTTCTAGCCTACGTTTAGGATCAAGGAGCACTGGCTAGGCTATTGCTGATCAGTTGTATGCCCAATGACAAATCACTGTATGCTCCACGCCCCAGTATGTTAATTTAAGAGACATCCAGAAATTTCTTCCCAGACATAAGAAGTGGGTCCAACCATATATATGCTGGAAAATGCATCTTGCCCAGACTATGACACATAGTTGGACAGGTAGCCCACTGAGTTTGTATATTAACATGTAAACATATATTAACATAATATATGATTAATAACATTATTATATGTAATATAATAGAAATGCATAATTAATAAATTACCAAGTTATATACTATTCATTAATATATTTCTATGCATAACATGCATATATTTATTATAACATTTCATATATAATTATATAATAAATATAGTTATATTATTATAGAATACATTTGTTAAATATATATAATACACTTATAGAGATAAACATTATATATTATATAATTATATATAAATTATGTGTAATCTATTTTTATTATATTTAATATTCTTTATTTTTTATTAAATGATACTATATTATGTTATTTGATATACATTAAGTACATTCCATAGCATTACACATACATAAACATATATATTATACATATATTTAAATTGGGAAACATGGGCAGAACAAGGATAAACAATTTGGGTAATGATTACAATATTATAGAACTTAAAAAAAAAAGACTTTAGAACCTTGATCAACCTAAGGATAAATTAAGAATTAGAAACATGAAGATGAAATATGCCACTAACCTCCTGGACATGGTCTATTTGGGAATTTATTTTGCTTGACTATATAAATATATTTAAACTCTTACTTTCAATCAGTATCAATTTAAGACAGAAGAATAACAAGGGCTAGGTAATTGGAGTTACGTGATTTGTTCAGGGTCACACAAGTAGGAAATGTCTCAGGATAGATTTGAACCCAAGTCCTCTGGACTTTAGGCTCTATCCATTGTGCTACCTAGCTGCCTTGACTATGTATATCTGTAAAAAGGATTTCCTTTTTCATTTTTGATGGTGAAGATAGAAGGGAGAAAAAAATAGATTTGGGGGGATTGAGATAAACAAATAAGTAAGTTTATGTTATTTAACCTCAACTGGGCTCTTAATGAAGCAAAGGAAATTTTTTCTTCTTTTTTAATTGATTCTCTAGTTCACTCTTCCAGACATTGTCTTCTTAACTCAACCCTTCTCCACTTTCCTCTCCCTAAAGTCTCTCAAGTGAGGGCTTCATCTCTTAACCTTACTGTCAAGATTAAGGCCATTTGCTATGAACTCTCTTCTCATAACCTCTCAGCATTTTTTACTCACCCTCTCCTTTTTCTTTCAGCTTCTGATAATGAGGTGGCTCTTCTTGTCAAAGCTAACTTCTCTGTGTACACTTGAAGCCATCTCCCTCTTCTCTAGCATATTAACTCCTCAATCTTCCCCTTCTAATGGTTAATCTCTATTTGCTGGCTCCTTTCATCATGCCCTCCACATTTCTCCCATTTATCTTCTTTCTACTTACAGCCACTACCCTAAGTCAGGTCCACATTGCTTTTTTTCTTAGACTATTACAATGGCACCCAATTGGTCTCTCTGCTTTGAGTTTATCTCAATTACAGTCCAAACCCAACAGAGGTCTCAAAGATGGTCTTCCTTTAGTGTATACCTGACTATGTCACTCTTTTATTCAATAAACTCCAGTGGCTTCAGATGGCCTTTAATAGAAATTTCTCTGTTTGGCTTTTAAAGCCCTTTTCAACCTTGCCTGAAACTCCCTCTAGAGTCTTATACTTAATTTCTCTTTCTGGATGTTTTGATCCAGCCAAACTGGCCTTCCTTTTGAACCTTACACACAGGATTCTATCTCCCATCTTCATGTTTTGGTACTGGTCATCCCTAAAGCTTGGGAATATATGACCTCTTAAACTTTACCCTCCAGAATATCTTACTTCAGCACAGTGGATTGAATGCCAGCTCCAAAATCAGGAAAGCTTATTTTGTGAGTTCAAAGCTGGCTTTAGATATTTACTATAAACATGACCCTGGGAAAATCACTTAAACCTGTTTGCCTCAACTTCCTCATCTGTAAAATGAGCTAGAGAAGGAAATGACCAACTACTGAAGTATCTTTGCTAAGAAAACCCCAAATGGGGTCACAAAGAATCAAACATGACTGAAAAAACAAATAAAAACAATAAAATATTACCTTCCATGTGAAACCTTTCCTGATTTATCAGTTGTTAGTGGTTTCTCTCCCTAATGACCCTGTACCTGACTATTAACTTGATTTGTTTGTTTATTTTTATTTATTATATTTTGCTTAATTTCATTTTTTATTTATTGTTATCTTCCCTGATGGAACATAAGCTTCCTAAGAGGAGAGATTCTTCCATATTTTGTATTTATACCCCTAATAGCTAATAGAGTACTAGGCTTGTCTGGAAGATACCCAGCTTCAAATGTTTACTAGCTATTTGATCCTGGACAAATAACAGCTTATATTTTCCTCAGTTTTCCAAAATATAAAATGGAGATTATAAAAATAGCAACTACCTCCTAATTTTTTAGGAAAAAATGAGATAATATTTATAAAGTGCTAAACAGGCATTTAATAAATGTTTGATTCCTTCCTTCAGCTATACAACACAGTGCTGGGCACATAAAATGTATTTATTAAATGCTTATTGATTTACTGATTGATCAATATAATGAGGGACAAAAACTGAACAGAATGAATAAGTGCCATATTAGTGTTATTAAAAGAGCCTCCAGCAAGTTAGGCAGCTCTTCTGTGGTGGTTTTAGGGAAAGACACTGACAAGATTAGCAAAAGATGAAACGAGTCCAGGGGTTGTGGTCTGTATGAATGGAAGAAAACATGTCCATCAGAGAGTGATCACAAATTATGGGATCATAGAATTATAGATTCAGAGTGAGTAGGAATGTTAATCCAGGACCTTTATTTTACATAGGAGGATCCTGGAGTCTAGAGTTTAACTGACTAAAGTCACACAGGAAACAAGAGACCAAGCTAGAATTTGAACCTACTGTAAATTCCTCAAAATATTAAAGAAATCAAGTTAAAGCCAATACCAAAGGCATTTTTGAACAGGAAAAGAAGTAATAAAATCAATATATAGCCTTGTTGGTGATACTTATTCAGGAAGGAAAGAATATTCCCATATGCTTTGCTTGGGTGATGATAATTTTTCCCATGTCATGAGATGTGTGTGTGTGTGCATGTGTGTGCACATATGTGTGTGTATGTAGATGTTGCAGAATGGTAGTATAAATTAGTAAAGCATTCTGATAATTCAACATTCTGGATTAGTGAATTGCCACCTACATCTCATAGCATGACAGAAGTGACAGTGTTGAAATTAAAAGACCTGGGTTTGAATCCTAGCAGGACCATTGCTGCTTGTGTGATCTTGGGCAAATTACTTTCTAGTTATGGCCTTACTTCCCTCTTTTCTAAAATGAGTAGTTTGGGGTCCATTGAGCTCTAAGCACTTCAGATGACCAATTAAAAAAATGGCATAAGTGTAAATGAAATACTCTTAGCAACCAACCAACCAACAAGCATTTATTAAGCAACTACTATGTGTCAGACACTGTACTAGCTGATAGAAAGATAAAGACAAAAATATATAGCCCTTGCCCACAATAAGTGTGGGAAGGCAGCCTAGTATACTAGAAAGGACACTGCCTGTAGAGGCAGAGGTTGTTATTCAGTTAGGTACAACTCTTTGTGACCATGTTTAAAATTTTCTTGGCAAAGATATTGGAGTAGTTTGCTATTTTCTTCTTCATCTCATTTTACAGATGAGGAAATGGAGGTAAATAGGGGTAAGTGACTTGCCCAGAATCCCACAGCTATATTTATAGACACCCTTACCTTCTGCCTTAGAATTGATACCAAGTAGTGGTTCCAAGGCAGAAGAGTAGTAAGGACTAGGCAATTGGGTTAAGTGACTTGCCCAGGGTTACACAGGAAGTATTTGAGGGCAGATTTGAACCAGGATCTCCCATCTCAAGACCTGGTTTTCTGCCCACTAAGCCATCTAGCTGCTTCTTGGTAAACTTTAATAAGCATGAAAAGGAATTTTGGTCTCGGGTTGTGATGGCTTAAAATGTCCCTGGAAATTGTTGAGAAGGGAAGTAACATAGAATCTTGCTTTAGGAAAATTGCTTTGGCACCTGTGTAATAGACACCATTTATCTAGAATTTGAAGATTTACAAAGCCAAATGTTATCTCATTTGATTCTCACAAGAATTCTGTATAGTAGTTATTATTATTAATATCATTTCATAGATAAGGATACTAAGGTTGAGTGGTTATGTCCAGGTGACTTGCTCAGAATCCCCCAGCTAGTAAGTCTTAGACAGGTGTTGAACTTGAATCTTCCAGATTCCAAGTCTGCACTGTATCACCTAGTTGCCTGATTAGAGCCTGGAATAGAATGTCCAGAGACAGGAAGAGAGACCAATGAGCAGGTTTCTGAAATAGTTAAAGAGAGATGTGGTGAGGTTCTGAATTAGGATCGTGATCTTCTAAGTGGGGAGAAGAAAATAGTAATGAAAGATGTTGTGGAGGTAGGATTGACAAGACTTAGCAACTGGTTGACTATGATGGGGAGAGGAGAGAATAAGAAGTTGTTAATGACTGAGATCATGAATCTGCGTGACTGGAAGAATGGTGGCATAGTCATATGGTGCCTTCAAATAGAAATGAAGAAATTGGGAAGATGGATGGATTTTTGGGGAAAGGTGATGAGTTCTAATATGGAGATGTTGAATTTGATGCCTATAGGTCATCCAGTGGGAAATATCCACTGGGTATTGGTATGAATAAGAAGAATAGATACATAGATACAGAAATCATTTGCAAAGAGATGATAATTGAACACATGGGAATTAAAATAGCACTAAGAGTAGGAGGAGAGAGAAAAAGGCCCAGTACCACAAACTCTTGGGGGATACCCATTTTTTGGAGGTTATACATGAATGAAGATCCAACAAAGAATACTGAGGAGAGTTTGGACAGATAGAAGGAAAACAAAGATTGTGGACTGCAAGACCAGGAAAAGATCATTATCTACCTCCCTGCCTGCAGGTTGGCTTGGTCTGAAATAATAAAAACCACCATAGTAATCTATTCTTTATCTATCTATCTGTGTCTCTATGTATCTACTTATGTACCAATGTATCTATCTATCCGTGTATGTATGTGTGTATGTAATCTGTCTGCCTGCCCTCCTATCTGCCTATCTACATATTTATGCATTTATCTATCTATCCATTCACTCACAAATCTATACATTTAATCATTCATTTATGTCTATTCCCTTTTTGTTTATTTTTATTTTCATTTCCAAATTCTGTCCCTTCCTCCCCCTTCCCCCCACCAATTGAAAAGGCAAGAAATATTATATCCATTCTTTTTAAAAATATCATTTTCTTTCTTTTATTTTAGTAGAAAATTTCCATGTTTCTCAGTTGGAAGATTCATGTTGTCTCCCTCCCTTCTTCCCTCTTCCCTCCCAGAGCTGACAAGCAATTTAGTCTATATCCACTCTTTCTAATAACAACTTGTAAAGACAGAGAACTTTGAAAGACCGAAGAATTCTGACCAACCATGATTCCAGAGGACTGAGGATAAAGCATGATATCCATCTGTCAGAGAAGTGGTGGACTTGGGCTGTGGAATGAGACAAACACTTCTGGATATGGCCAATGAGAGAATTTGTTTTGTTGCACTACGTATATTTCTCACAACAGCTTTGTTTTTATTTTTTTTCCAATGGAGGTAGAAGTGGTGGGAGGTAGAGAAAATAAATGCTTGCTTCATTAGGGGGGAAAAGTTTTTTTAAATCTCCAGAGAAAGATTCTCTACACTATTCCTGGGAAATGCATTCTGGCATCTCTTACTCCATAGAACTGGGAAACTTCCTTATTTTAAACTTAAATCTTTCCTGCTGTGGTTTGAGCCCATTTCCTGCTGTGCTTTCAATGAAAATAGAAAACCTGCTAGTGGTAATTTCCTCAGTACTAACTCGGGTTTCTATAGCTCCTTAAGGTTTACAAAATGCTTTTCTCACCACTACCCTCTGAGTTGGGTGGTACAAGTTTGATTATCCCTATTTCACAGGTAAGTAAAATGGAATTTGGAGAGATTAAGCGACATCCTTGTCTATATCATAGGATAACTAGCAGTCAAAACTTGAATTAAGATTCCAAGTCTAGTGTTTTTACTGCACCAAATAAATGTTAATATTTACTAATAATGCTAATTAATATTGAATACCAGTGACCCAATATGAATTTAATGTCCATTAATATTTACTAATAGTAACTTATATTTGATACTAATTAATATTTACTACTAATAATTCTATTACAGAATAATAACATCATAAATCTAGAGTTGGAAGGGATGTCAGAGACCAGCTCATCCAACTTCTCTCATTGTCCCTTCTTTATTTTACTGGGAAAGAAACTGAGGCTGTGGAGGTTAAATGTCTTACCCAAGACATGTGGTTAGTAAGTACCAAAGGAGAATTTTGAACCCTGTGTTCTTCTGATCTTGGTCAGTGCTCTATCCACTGAACCTACAGCGACCCTCACTTCATTCAATCTTCCCTTTTATCCTTTCTGTTGGGCAGCCAGGTGGAGCAATGGGTAGGACTTTACATTTGGAGACAGGAAGACCCGAGTTCAAATCTAGCCTCAAGACACTAGCTCTGTGACTCTGAGCAAGTCATTTAAACTCCACCTGCCCCAGTTCCATCAAGTCTAAAAACACCTACCTTTCAAGGTTTTTCGAGGGTCAAATGAGATACTATTTGTAAAGGGTTCCACACGGCATCTGGGACATAGTAGGTGCTTAATAAATATTTGTTTCCTTCCTTCCTCCTTCCTTTCTGGTATCTCTCTAACTGCTGTGGTAAATTGCCCTCTCACCACATCCTATTCTCAGAATACAGAGGCTATAGTTATGAGGAGAATTAGGGAGAATAGGGGACAATTTCACATAGTACCTTCTCCTTTTATTGATAAGGGGAGAATTTCCAAGAAACTCTTAGACATTGTCAGCAAATCTCTCATCATACAAAGGTCTCTCCAAAGACAAATGACAGGGGGTACTCTCTTCCTCTTTGGGTCTGACATTAGAACTTGAATTCTCTTGAAATATACAGAACTGATGGGCCACCTGGGTCAAATGACTGCAACATCAGTGGTCAGGTAATGTCATCCCCAGATAACAAGGCACTCCAAAAAGAGAGTAGTCAAGCCCCATTATTCAGAGACAGCAATGTGGCAATTTTCTTCAGGAGGAGAAATTGTTTTTGTACGTACAGTGAATGCAGACAACAGAATGACATTCAGGTCAAGGAGGCATAATTATCATGGAAATGGTTTATTAGCATTTGACAACTTAAAAAAAAGAGCACTAACAACCCCCAAGTCTGCAAGCACAATGAGGAAGGGGAGGAGCAGAACAGCTTCCAGCCATGTTAAACCACAGCTCTGAATTTGGAGCTTTGTTCATTTTTTAGAGCTGGTAGAGAGGTATATTTTCTCTTTAACATCATTTTTCACTGTCACTGGGAAAAGAAGGCAAATCCTACCCATGTGGCTTATAGTACTCAAAAAATACACATAGATCAGTGTCACAGGTCTGGGGGCAGAACTTCTGCCTGTTGAAGGTATGCTCTCGCCCACTGACTTCAGTTATGATTTTCAAGATGCTCCATTTTCATTTAGGAATCTATCATTTTGGTCTTCCTAACATTTTAGCCATTTCTAACCTTTAGCTTCTTCTGATCATGGCCAGTGCTCTTTTCACTGAACCTACAGTGACCTTCACTTCATTATTACTATCAAGTAATAATAGATGGCATTAAAAATAAAAACAACCTGGGCTAGGAGGTGGCTCAGTGGATTGAAAGCCAGGCTTAGGGATGAGAGGTCTTGGGTTCAAATTTGACCTCCAATACTTCCTAGCTGTGTGAACCTGGACAAGTCACTTAACTCTCATTGCCTAATCTTTTCTTCTCTTCTGCCTTGGAAACATTACATGGCACTGATTAAGGGTTACCCTTACCTTCTATCTTAGAATCAATACTATATATGGATTCCAAGGCTGAAGAAGGTAAGGGTTAGACAAATGGGGTTAAATGACTTGCCCAAGATCACACAGCTAGGAAGTATGTGAAATGAAACTTGAACCCAGTCTCCAGTTCTGTCTCTCAATCCACCGAGGCACCTAGCTGCCCCTAATAGGTGACATCTCTAATGCACTCTAAAATGTGCAAAGCATTTTACATAGTTGTCTTATTTGATCCTCTCAATAACCTTAGGAGGTAGGCTCAATTCTTTTCCCCATTTTATACATGAGTAAACTGAGGCTGAGGTTACTTGACTTGTCTGAGGTTACAATAAGAAGTTAATGAACTATAAATGAAGATTGAAGTTAATTTCAGGAACTCTCTATTTGAAGGAACTCTTGATGCAAATGCTTACATAACAGGAACCAGCTCTTCTCTCCTTGTTCCCCATCCCCACCCTCACCTCACCAGATCTGTTTTGTAATTGTGAGTGGGAAGGGGGGGGAAGGCAGACCTTTGATTTACTGTGATTTAGTCTCCCTCTACTAATATAGATTGACTCGTGCTTTGCAACTGATAGAGCAGTGATGGTGAACCTTTTAAAGATGGAGTACTGGGCCTTGCCCTCTCTCCTCCCCATAACAAGTGCCACACCCTGTCCCCCCCTCACTTGGTCCTTCCTTCTTCTCTCTCCTCCACCCTTTTACCCCAGACAGGGGAGGGAGGAAGGGCAGCTGGGCAGAGGGGTGGGTGATGAGAGGAATGTCCTAGTGTGCATGGAGAGGGAGAGGGAACAGCTCTTCCTCAGTCCCTCTGGCTTTCTAGCAATGCACTCTGGCAGGTGACTGCAGGTTTGCCCACAGAGAGGGCTCTGTGTGCCCTTTTTGGTACCTGTGCCATCACTGTTATAGAGTATTGCCAAAAGATTAAAAATGTTAAATGAATTTCCCAGAGTCTGAGGGAGGACTTGAACTGAGGTCTGTCCTGACTCTGAAGCTAATTTTCTAGGAAGATGCTATGATAGGCAGCAGCTGGGTAGTTCAGAGGTCAGAGAATCAAGCCTAGAGACAGGAGGTCCTGGGTTCAAATCTCAGATACTTCCTAGCTGTGTGACCCTGGGCAAGTCACTTAACCCCCATAGCCCAGCCCTTACTACTTTTCTGCCTTGGAACCAATACACAGTAGGGATTCTAAGGTAGAAGGTGAGGGTTTAAAAAAAAAAGAGATAGATGCTATTTCCCAGTGCAACTCATTTCACTTTAGCTGGGACTATCTATGGATGCAAGTGGGAATTTTAGACATGCCTTAGGAAGACCACTGGCTTGTCTCCCCCTATTAACCCTGTACCCAGCCTCCCCTCTCTATTCCCATGAGAAATATTAGGTTATCACAGGACTAGAACTTAAAAAAAATAGTCAACTCAATTTTGCTTTTATAGGCTAGGGATGAGAAGAAGAGGGAAATTACTTATCTGGTCTTGCTTAAAAATTGTTTCAAATAATTAAATCATCTGCCTCCAAAGAGGGAAATGGGAACAACAAGAGAGCCATCACTCAGAGAAGACAATATAGCCAATCAAAGTAATGCCTGTAATGGCAAGGGTTGTGGGGACCAGGAGAAAACAAGATTTGCAAGGACACAGAGAGAGTGTTCTGAATCTCTGATTGCACTGAAGGAATCGCCCTGCTCTGCTTAGCTCTGACTTCTGCACTATTGTGAAACACACAACTCTCTATACACATCTACAAAAACAAACCATCTTGATTGAGAGGTGGCACTGGGCTTTCCCTTTATTTAGCCTTAATGGTTGGCATAGAGATCACAACCACCCAGATCAAGAACTTGAGTATCTCACAAGAGAGCTTGCTATGGCAACTGCCTCTCCTGTAGCAAACTTAAGTCTTGTTGCAAATGAAAGCAACAAAACAAACTCAAACCAAAAAAAAGTCCTCGATGCCTGCCAGTCAGTGATTCCTGGCTATGACCCTAATTTGTTTTGCCTGCCCTTTTACTGCCACAGAGACCAACCTGGTTTCCCTGCATCCATGGCAGGCAAATCTTATTCATCCACATTCCCAAGACACCTGGCTCAAGGCTTCAATTTAATTGACGAAATATTCAGGAGAGGCAATGTGGAGTTATAGATCAAGAACCAGCCTCCTTTGTCAGGTGAAGATGCTAAGAGTCAGAGAGATTAAAGGACGTGTCCAGGGTCCTGCAACTAGTATGTGGTTGAGCTATTAAGCCATTCTCAAGGCTTTATTACTCTGCTAGATCAGGACAAAAAGTCTTGATTAGCCCTATTTTTCTTCAGAGGGAAATTGATTTTTATTAAGTATGGTGCACCCCATGTGTGAGACTTCAACCATGGTCTCATGGTTGTGCAATATTTGGGGCAGTCAAGTATCTTTCCCAAAATCTCTTTACCTTGTATAGTTTCTTCTCTTTCCTGTCTTCAGCTACCCTACAACAACTCATGCTAACAAGATATTAAGTGTATAAGGAGTTTTATTTAATCTGATAGAATACACAAATGGGTTCATGCACAAACTCCTTAATAATTAGGAAAACTTTTCTTTTCCGGAAGGTACCTCCTTTTGGTGGGTCCCATGTTTCCTTAGTACCAATACAGGTCACATTATTCATCACACCTATGAAGGGACAGGTATGGATTACTTTATTTTTAAACCATCGTAGAACCAATATTTGTGTAGGTTCCAAGGCAGAAGAGTGGCAAGGGCTAAATAATATGTGTTAAGTGACTTGCCCAGAGACACACAGCTAGGAAGTGCTTGAGGCCAGATTTAAACCCAAGGACCTCCCATCTCCAGACTTGGTTCTCAATCTACTGTCCCCTATGGATTACTCCTCAAAGCAAGAAGTTCCCTGCTATGCTGATTCTTCTTTCTTTTTAGCACCATAAAGATGGATAGTCGAGGGGCTCTCTCTTTAGAGATCAATGAAGCCCTGTCTCCTCTTTTTCTTTTTTCCTCTGACTAGAGAGTGGAAAGTTTCTTCTAGAACTTCTATTTAAGCAGAGTACACAAGTCAGCTCTTCATTTCCCACCCAGTTGTGGGCGGAGGGACATTCATCACTTTCAACTTCCTTTTGTGTATTATATTTTTCCATTAGACTTTAAGCTCCTTGAGGGCAAGGACTATATTTTTCTCTTCTTGATGTATCCCATCCCTTAGCATAATGCTTGGCACTCAGTAAGTAGGTGCTTAAATGTTTGTCTACTGACTTGACTCCCTTAAGGCTTTAAATCCCTTTTCTTTCTCTCACTCAGGCTTCATCTCTCCTTACACATTACTGTCAGATGACCTTAGGTTTCCTGGCAAGACTACATAGATTTGTTAACACCTCCCACCAAGTCATGTGCAGGCAAGTGTCTTTATGTCTGCATATTTGACCCTCTGCCTCTGTGTGTGTGTCTCCATCTCTCTCTGAATCTACATTTGGCTGTCTTACTGCATCTACTTTAGATTGCCAAGCCAAAGGTCCAGTTCAATTATGTGAAATCTACCATTCCAGGGGTATCCCTTTGGGGTTCCTCATTTTTGTTGTTCAGTTGTTTCAGTCATGTCTGACTCTTCATGACTCCTTCATGATTTGGGGGTTTCTTGGCAAAGTTACTAGAGTGGTTGGTGGTTTGCCATTTCCTTCTCCAGTTCATTTTACAGATGAGGAACTAAGGTAAAAAGGGTTAAGTGACTTGCCCAGGGTCACACAATTAGCAAGTGTCTGAGGCTAGATTTAAACTCATGAAAATGGGTCTTCTTGACTTCAGTGCTGGCCCTCTATCCACTCTGCTACCTAACTCAATTTTAGTCAGTGTTAGCTAAGTTATAGGGACCTTAGATCAGGGGAAGTCTCCCCTTTCTAGGGAATTTTTATGCCATTTAGGAGAACAGAGAAGAGGAAGGGGTCACCTTTTTTTGGCACTTTGCAAGACCTAAATCTTACAAGAGTGGGAACTGACTATTCATATGTCTTTGGGCAAGTCTCTTGATTTTTCTAAACTTTAATTTTCATTAAAAATTTCATAAAAATATGGAATCTATAATACTTGTCTTGCCTTAGGAGATAATGTATAAAAAACTCTTTGTAACTGGAATGCACTATATCAATTCAATGCAATAAATGGGAAGAATAATCATTCATGAAGTGACTTTAGGTCAATTTGAAGAACAATAGCAAGAAAGAGATAGTTTACAATCCCATGACTTGATAAAGTGATAAAGAACTGAAAATGGTGCTTGTCTTTTTCTCCATCAACAACCACAGACCAGTACTGAAAATGTTCATCCCACAAATTCTCTTCAGTTCCCTGGAGATGCTTAGCATAGTGCCTGACACAGAGTTGGTGCTTAATAAATATTGACTGATTGATTAGATCAATCTGGAAAATTTGACTGTTAATGGGAACTCTGTTGTCACTTGTTTTAAAGAATGAATAAATAAAATTTAAAGTCCCTTTCAGAATAACCTTGGTATTCCACCTCTCTCTATCCCACATCCCCCCCTTTATTCAAATTAATTTTATTTTTCCAATTACATGTAGGTAGTAACAATTTTCAACATTTCCAAAATTAAAAGATCCAAATTAACTCCCTTTTTCTCCCTTCCCTCTCCCCTCTTAGAGATGGTAAATAATTTGATCTGGCTTATATATTTATTATCATGCAAAACATACTTTTATATTGGTCATTGTAAGAGAACACCAATATAAAACCAAAATCCCAAAATAAAACCATAAATAAACTAATGGGGATGATAGTATGCTTTGATTTGATCTGACTCTTAACAGTTCTTTTTCTAGAGGTGGATAACATTCTTTGACATAAGTCCTTCAGAATTGTACCAAATCATTGTATTCCTGTGAGTAAATAACTCTTTCACAGCTGATTTCACAGTTGTACAATATTGTTGTTACTATATATAGTGTTCTCCCAGTTCTGCTTATTTCACTCTGCATCAGTTCATGGAGATCTTTCCAGCTTTTCCTGAAATCATCTTGCTCATCAATCCTTATAGCACAATGATATTCCATCACCAACATACATCATAGCCATTTCCCAATTGATGGACATCCGCTTGATTTCCAATTCTATGCCACCACAAAAACAGCAGCTACAAATATTTTTGTAAAAGTAGTCCCTTTTTTATGATTTCTTTGGTGTATAGATCCAGTAGTAGCATTACAGGATCAAAGGGTATTCAGAGTTTCATAGCCCCTTAAGGATAGTTCTGTTAGAAGGAGTTTTATTAATCTCACTCTCTCTTTAAGAGCAGAATTTATGTATTAGAGGGAGTTTCTGAATCACACATTGTCTCATTAAGAGCAGAATTTATAAGGAAAGATTGAGTTGACAGTTGGCTCTTTCTCTCTGACTTACTAGGAAGCAAGGTTTCTGTGTCGTTCTCTCAGTCAAGAAGATCGGGCAGTTACTTTTGAGAGTTTGGGATATAGATACCTATTTGAGGAGTCTGGCTCTGAGGTTTTTTTCATCTTAGTACTTTGAGGAGAAGGAGTCTATTACTGAGGGTCTTTCTCAGAACTTTGAGAAAGAAGGAGTCTGTGTCTGTGTCTCTGTGAAAGGCAGTTTATAACTGACAGTTAATAGAAGAATTACTTCAAGGAGTTTGTTATTGATTAATGTTCATCAATTAATTAGCTTAAGATAGATAGTGAATTAAATTTTAGTTAGACAGAGTAGATAAGTTAGGCCTACTTTGTCAGGCAAGAAGATCCTTAGATTTAAGGTTTCTTAAAGATTTAGTATAGGGTTTAGATTTTTAGGCATAGTATTTCCTACCTCTTACTTCCTATACCAACTCTCCTCTGAATAAGAGTTGGTTTACCAAACTGGTCTCCAGACTTTTATCACAATATTATTAACCCCTCACAGTTCCAAATGGCCCTCCAGAATGGTTGGATCAATTTACAACTCCACTCCACTATCCCATCTTAAGCTCTTGTTTCATTATTCAGTTGCTCTTGGAGAAGTCACCCAAAGAGTGGCACTGATCATTCTTTGTGGATAAACTCTGCCTATATCCAACAATCCATGGAGGAGGTTTCTTAGAGCAGCATTTTTGGTCTCTGGTACAGATGTATGAACTCCCAAATCTCTGTAGGAATCAGACTTTCCAAAGCTTCTATTTCATTAATGAGCCACTCCAAATCTGAATATCCCCCATCCCTTTACAGAATATTAATTTGAATTTCTTAACTCATACTGCAGGAAATCTGATACAAGATTACTATGTCTAGAAAGAGATTTGAGGCTATAGGGAGAAGGCTTAGTTCTGAAACTGTGAAGTAAACAAAATCAAGAAAATCATATACACCAACTACAACAAAGTGAATAGAAGGAACAACTATCAAAAAAATAAAAACAAAATTTGAAAAATAGTAATGAACAAAAGGATGGCTTGAAAGAAAAGATATGAGAAGACATTCCCACCTCATCTTTTTTTCAGACATAGGCAGTCCACAAGTGTTGCACATTACAACTATTTTCAGATTTCTATGTGTTGATTAGTTATGCTGATTTATTCTTTTTGGCTTTAAAAATGCTTTTCGTTATATGGGATGACTCTCTGGGAGAGGGAAGAAGAGGGATACTTGGTGATATAAAGATACAGCAATAAAAATATTTTTCAATTTAAAACTCAACATATTATATTGACTTTCATGAAAAAAAAGGCAAATCACCTTTTCAGGAGTAGTATAATTTTGGTTCCTCCTTCACCATCTTTCCTCCCATAATCTATGAATTTTAAGTTCTACTGTGAGAATCATGGACGTAATAATGAAAGAGGAGAGGATATTAATCATGCAATCACAGATTTTTGGTGTGAGGCAGGAATTTAAATATCTACCCAAGGTAGGGGCAGTCAGAAAGAGAGAAAATACATTTTTGTTCATTGAAAAATAAAAGACACTGTCAGCTGAGTGGCTCAGTGGATTGAGAGCCAGGTGTAGAGATGAGAAGTACTGTGTTCAAATATGGCCTCAGACACTTCCTAGCTGTGTTATCCTGTGCAAGTCACTTAATCCCCATTGCCTAGCCCTTGCTACTCTTCTGTCTTGGAATCAGTACAAAATATTGGTTCTAAGATGGAAGATGAGAGTTTTTTTTTAAAGAAGCAAAATGGACCTGTGAAAATGTTCTTCCTTTTTTGTATAGCAAGACAGTGGAGGCTTATTTTCTGTGGTCAGAAAAAAGCCCTCTGCATCTGGCTACAAGAGGCTCTGAGTGATGGAGAAAGTGAGTCAGTCTTAAAGAAATGGTATTATTTTGTCCTTCAGCAGGAGGTGGAATCTTAGGGGAAACTGGAATGAAAACTGAGAAACATGGATGATTGCAGGTGCTCAGGATGACTTGAGGAGTTTTGAGTGGGAAATTTGATCTAAGTGAGCAAATGTGAGAGAGTTGAGAGGTGACCAGTATATCTGATGACTTCCTCAGCTTCCCTGAGCTCTGTTAGAGTCTTGGCTTCAAGGAAAGAAGTTTCTGAAGTGGACTGATCAGTTGAAGGGATTATTTTCCTCTGGGAAGAATGCTAACAGCCAAGTGTCTGTGTCTCTTCTATATCCTCTGTCTCCTACATCTGGGAGGGCCAATATTAAATCCAAAGTTTTCCTATCCTTTAAAGTTTGTTTACACGTCTCTTTAATTAGTCCTAATGCTTGTTTAGCTAAAGTGACTGAACATAACTGCTTCTACTTTGTAGGCTTCATTAGTAGTAAAGTAGATAGTGTCAAGGCAAGGGATACAAATGAGACAGAATTGGCCAGAGAGCATAGATTCTTTCTGAAATAACTGGGGCTGAGGGTCCTGGAGATAATGAGAGAGAATCTAACTGATTTCATATTTTATAAAATATAATTTTTCCAAAATAGAGCAAACAGAAATCCAATCTTTTTTTTTCAGGTTAAAACAAGAGCTGAAAATCCTTCTTCCCATGCTAATAGACTCCCTTTCTGAAGGATGGGAAGTAACTAGAGAGTAGAACACACCCTGTGGGAAGAAAAGGAAAGTGTTTGGAGAAGACTGATGACGTTCATTTACCAAGGGTGGGAGCCAGAGGAGAGGGGGTGAGCTTCTCCTTTCCTATTATAGTAGACCAGAGAAGTTTTTGCTTTTTGTACACAAACCCTCAGAACCATACTATCATAATTGAAAAAAAAAAGGTATATAGAGCAGGTGGAAGAAAGTGGGTGGGACAAAAAATAAGTGGTGCAAATAACTGATATTTACATATTTCTTCAAGGTTTGCAAAGCACTTTATATTAATTTCTTCCCATTTTCAAGACAAACCAGAGACTGGTGCTGGAGGATTTGAGATTTGATTATTCATTTGCTTGAAAAGGGATCGTTTATATCATAGATATATTATAAAGAGTTCCTGTTTGGAAACTTCTACCAACGTAAATAGACAATTTCTTTGTAACTTTTAGAATTAGTTTCCCGGGGCTCTGGAAGTGAAATGACTTGCCCAGAGTCACAGAGTCTAGGTTACAGAGAAGATTTAAATTGAGGTTTTAGTAACCCTAAGGCCATCACTCTGTCACCACTACATTATTCTGCCCTTCAATGTTTGAGTTTATTTTCCAGGTGGAAGTCTAGAATGGTGCTGCCTTTGAAAAATGCTGATTGAGCTTTGTTTTAGGAAATATGAAAGTGATTCTTCTATATTTTGAAGAGAATTTCCATCTGATTCTCTCTAATCAAAGAACTCTAGAGATAGAAAGAACTGGTCTAGCTCCCTGTCTAGAACATTGTAGACACTTACAAACTATGTATCTGGAACCTGGTGTCTAGTGATTTATGAGAGAGTCAAACTTTCAGAGCCTAGATGATGCCCTGAGGGTAAAAAATTTTGTTTTTAGTCCCATAATCCTCTTGCCCTCTACTGACAACATATGCATTTGACCAACAGTGATATGGAATCTTGGGCTCTCCTTTGACTAGATTTATAAAATGTTGGAGGAGGAAGGTACCTCTGATGAAAGAATATAGTGCCTTTGACTTCCTTGATATGACCAGCAAGTAGCCTTTATTTCCTTTCCAGATCTCTTTCCTAAACACACCCCCATTTTCTGTAGTCATGTGGGTAAAGCTATCTGTCTAGCTTATAGATAACCAAGGGTCACTGATATTGCAATGCTGCTGTGATCCATTCTCTCAACCAAGCTGACCAGACTAAATGCCTTTCATTTGTCAAATGATGCCCATGAAGGTGACATTTTTCATCCTCCTTCACCGTGCAGTGGTATTGCAGGAAGGCTCAGTCTTCTTTCAGTTGCCTAGACTCTGAAAAAATGACAGCTCAGTCATCAGTGGGAGTCACCCACTGATAGTACCAGGATGAGAATTTTCTTTATGCCTCAGGCTTTCTCCTAATGTCCTCTAAGATATTGCCTTCTAACTCTGGCATCAAAAGGGTGACCTTGGTAGAAGGACATCCTGGATCCTCTCATTTCCTTTTGCCAACCTTTTGCCTGCAGGGTGAAAATGGGGATAGAATGAAGGGGGGGGGAGAAATTCTGTAGGAAGGAGAAGATGTGATAGATGTACTTCTGTGTGTACCATATGAGGTATGGTGATAAAATAATGTTACTGTTTTAGAAATAAACATACACAGAGTCCTTGCCTGGTAGAGCTAGAAGAGACCTAAGAGTACATCTAATCCAACCCTGTCATTATACACATAAGGAAACTGAGACCCTTGACATTTAAATAGCCCAAGGTTGCAAAGCCAATTAACTACAGAGCTAGAATTAGAAAGCAAATCTTCTATGTGCTTTTCATTATACAAAAACATTCTGAGCTTCTCTTTGGAAATTTCCTCCAGTCTATGCATATTATATTTTTAAAATTATTGTCATCATTACTAATAGAAACAGTACTTTGCATATGTTGAAAATACTGTCACATTTTATTGTGTTTGGTCATCTTATCAAATTGTGAATGCCCTTGATGATGACAAATTCTTCATCTATTATGGGTGACTTTGGGAAGCAAAGTTTATTGAGAATCAAATGAAATGGACAATAGATGATTATGGCAGATCTGGTCCCCACCTCAGCCCTCCAGTTTTAACCAAAGAAATGAAACTTTATTACATTACAAATAGACTCATTTACTTTTGTGACTAGTAGATTAATTCTGAAAGCAATTCCCATAGAGGGATTCTAAAGAGATTTCAAACAATGGCATAATGGCTGGAAAGATTCATGTTCTTTCCAAGGGAACCACTTGGAAAGGGTCAACATTCTCATAGATGTATGTGTTTAGGTATGCATGTCAAATTGACCTCGTTGCTCTACAGTCATGCCTAAAGGAGAGATTGGACATAGAGATAGGTGGACAGCAGGCTAGAGTGATGAACGGGACACACTCCCTTCCCTTCATTGACCCCAGGTGTGTTTGGCCAAGTTCACAGATATATGAAGGCTGATTAAATTAGTAAGCACTGCCCTTTTATAACAAGGACCAAATTCCTTCTTACTTGCATGCCAGAGCTCCATAACACAGGGCACCTTTTACATGTTTATTTTTGTTGGTTTGTTGTTGTTTTTTCAGCCACTGCCCTATTTCACCACTTTCGAGGGATGCTATTCATCTTCTTTATTAGGGCAGGTGATGTTGCTTGTGCTCAGTTCTGTGAAGTTGTGCTGATCCAGCAAAGCATACTCAAAGGAGTACATGGTAACAACTGGAATCTAGCCATCGGCCATCTCTAGCCGGTGCCGTGCCGTGCTGTGCTGTGCTGTATGTGTGTGATTCCCTCTGTTCAAAACAATTTAACTGATAACTTGCCCTTCACATTAGATTAGAATGAAAAGAAATAGATTTAGCAATACATTATTCCCCTGACCTTGTCAATGAACAACACTTTGGCAAACCAGAAGAAAAGTTAACCCTTGATATTTAGGTCTTTGTGTTCATTGGCTTGAGCCTGTCTTCTCCCTCCAAACTGGAGATTAATTTAGTTTATTTTCATAAAGGTCAAGGCCAGATGTTTTTCCCATTATATTGGCCTCGTATATATATCAAGCATATGGGGACGTCAGTGGATAGCAGCAAGGTAATTACAACACTTAAAATAAAAATGTGTTGCAGTGAAGGAAGCACTGGTCTGGGAGTTGGGATACCTCAAGTCTAGTCCTAACTCTGCCATTATCCAGTTGGACAAATCACTTGACCTACATTATATCATCTGCAAAATGAGGGGGGTCAAAACAAGATGACCTCTAAGCTCCTCTCCAGCTGGCATTGGGTTGATCCAGGTTTAAAATACTGGATTTGGAGTTGGGAAGACCGAAGTTTAAATCCTGCTTAATACACTAGTCATGTGACTCTGGGCAAATCACTTAATTTTGATCTGCCTCAGTTTTCTCATCTATAAAATGGGGATAATAATAGTAATACCTAGAGTTATTGCTGGGATCAGATTTTATATTTATGTGTATGGATATACACACATATTCATATACATATGCAAACCCAAAAGTGCTGCATAAATGTCAACTGTTATTATTAATAAATAAATATTTCTCCCACCCTTTTAAAAATCTAGAGATGGATGATTTGGCTTTGGGAAAGTTATTTTACCTTTCTGAGTTTCCTTGTTTGTAACATGTAAAATGAGGGGGTCAGATTAGGTTAATGTTTCTTCCAGTTGTAAAATTCAGTGGTTCTGTGATTTCTAAAATATCTAGCCCTTGATAGACCCTATTCTTGAGAGAGTAAACCACGATTTCCTCCTCAGAAAAGTAGAACTTCTGGGCAATTCTAAATATACTAAGTTATTTTTCTTTTTAAAAACTCAGTGCATTCTAACCAAGCACCACCTCCCCAACTCCCTACCAAACCCACTATAAAATAGAGTTCCTTCCCACATTTTTCTGAATTGATTCAAAGAACTATCCTTTAGAGAATTAGGCCTGGAGACATGAGGTCCTGGGTTCAAATCGGGATTCATATACTTTCCAGCTAGATGACCCTGGGCAAATCACTTAACCCTAATTGCTTAAGCCTTACTGTTCTTCTGTCTTAGAACCAATGCTTAGTATCATTTCTAAGACAGAAAATAAGGGTTAAAAAAAAACCCAAACAAACCCAGAACTACCCTGTCATGATACAGAATAGGGATTTTTAGTCTGAGGTCTCCTTACCCCCAACGAATCTGTGGATATATTTCAGGAGACCTTGAACTTGGATGAGGGAAAAAATATTTTCAGTAGCTTCCAACAGAAATTTGGCATTTCCATCAATTATGAATGCAGGCATCAAATGATTACTTGAATAAGGGTGTGTGTGTAGGCTTCACCTGACTGCCAAAGGGTCATGAGACATGCAGACAAAGGTTAAGAATCCCTGATATGGAATAAAACTCTCTAGAGGACTGAGGTGGTGGAGACAGGGGTGAGGGAAAAAGGAAGTACTGTGGCTGTGTATTATGATAGAAGCTATAAATTGTGGCTGTAACAAAATTCATTTAGAAGAACAAAAGGCCAAGAATATCAAAGAAATTAATGAATAAAAGTGTAAAGGAGGGAGGTCTAGTGGTACCAGGTTTGACATAAGGTTGTGATTGAATACTACTGTGCCATAAGAAATGACAAGCACATTAATTTTAAAAGAACATAGAAAGACCCACAAAGAAATTATGAAGAGTCAAACAGGCAGAACCAAGAGAACATATACAGCAACAAAAATATTGTTTGGAGAATGACTTTTGTTTTCCCACCTCCAGAGACAGAACTGATAAAAAGAAAGAAGCAAGATATAGTTTATATATACATATATATATATTTATGTTGTCAAATGATGCCTTCAGGGGCTTCAAAAGGAGAGAGAGAGATAACTGGGAAATTCAATGTAACAAAAACCAATTTAAACAAATTGTGGCTGTAAAGTTAGGATTTAGAATCTTGAGTTCTAACCATGGCTTTCGGCTGATGTGCTCTATAAGGGGGCAAACAACTCCTTAGTTTTCTTCTATGGAAACTGAAAAGTGTTTAAATAAATCATCTAAAGGTTCATTCCAGTTCTATCATTTCATGACCTCATCGAGAAACAGAAGGACTTTTTTCCCCTTTAAACACTTTGCAAACTCATATCTGAGACATAGTCCAAAGCTCACTCTGAGATATTCCATGGTATTCCTGATTTCCTGGCTATGCCAGTTCTTTGAATCAGAGTGATAATTGGTATTTCTTTCTTATATATTTCAGTTTCTCTCTCTGTCCTTCTGCCCCCATCCCCAAGATCTTGGCTCCATCTACTTCCTAATTCTGATGTCTCACCCATTTTAACCTATTGATATCTGGGGTTGCTCTCTTCAGGGTCTTCAAAATTGGCATTGCCTATGTGTTGGAATATAGGGCCACCAGCAGTGCAGATGCTCATCTCCCTGTTCCCCTGCCTCCAAGGCAATATGGGAAAGGATATGCCGAGGTGGATGAATAGCTGCTACCCTTCTTTCTTTGTTAATGGCCTTAAACAGTCAGTTTAGAGGTCAGATTTGCTGGCCATTTGTAATGGCCAGATGCCTTTTGTAACTTCATCTGAGGTTAAACAACATCTAATCATTTTGAGAGATTTTGCTAAACCGTATACAACTATTTTTGGGGCTGCACCATTCTCTTAATATTTTGGACTTTTGCTAGTTTGCAGTAGAGTAGGGTTTGATATAAGATAATTTAGACAAAGCAGAGAAATACTGTCTGTGAATGCTAGAAACAACTCTAGAGACCATTATAGGATCATAGGTCTTTGGTTAGAAGAGACCTCGGAAGCTGTCTAGTTCAACCTTCTCATCTTAAAACTGAAGAAATGGAGTCTACGGAGAAGGAAGGGATTTGTTCAAGGTCACAAAAACACTAAGTGTCATAGCTAGAATTTGAACCCAAGTCCAAGTCCTTTGACTCTGGGATCTCTGTCCATTTCATTATGCTGACACTAATCTGATTCTCTTATTTTATATTTTTGAGTGCAGGGAGATAAAAGAATTTAGCCAAGGTCATTCAAGTAATAGGTGGCAAGGCTATGACTATAGCCAGGTGCCCATCATTCTGTCCCCTATAGGGCATTCTGTGTACTCCCCTGTAAGACAGCTTTATAAGGAGGCATATTGCAAACTCTGTTGGAGGAGGTTCTGTATTAGGAGAATCTGTTCATGATTTGAGACTGAGAACAGCTTTATAAGTTGAAGCAGCAATGGATTTAGAATGTTGGCATATGACGTTGCATGCAGCTCAGTGAAGTGTCCAAATAACCTCTCATTTGATTTGAGTGAAGAATGGCAGAGGATAAAATAAGTTTCTCTGGAAATACTTCAGCAGTTCAAGCATCTATGATTTCACTATTTTCCTCTCTATAGGTAGAAATCACATTTCCTCAGAGACCAAGTAAGTAAAAAACCTTCAAATGCTAATTTTAATTTGGCCAAAAGGATTTGCTGCCTGGACAATCTCATGCTGAGCTCTTTGAATGTAGCTAGACTACTAGCCTTTAGATCAGATATATTTTATCTGGCATTCTAGATTTGAAATTAGAAGATCTGAGGTCAAATATAATTTCTGACATTTCTCAGTTCTGTGGCCATGAGGCAATTGGTAGCTTATTAATAGAATGATGGGAATTCTGAGACAGAAAGACCTGAGTTCAAATCTGTATTCAAACCTTTATTTGTGGTATTATCCTGGGCAAGTAATTTACCTCTGTCTGACTCAATTTCCTCAACTGTAAGGTGAGGAGAATAACATTGCCCACCTTCCAGAGTTGTTGCAAAAATATCAAATGAATTACTCTTTGTAAATAGCTTAGTGTAGTGCCAAGAACACACTAGGCACTTAATAAATCTTCCTTCCTTCTCTCCTACCCTTCCTCCTACTCTCCCTTTTTTACTATGTCCCTTCTTCCCTCCTTTCCCTTCTATGTCTTAGTTGACTTACCTGTGCAATGGAGATAATACTTGCGGAACCTGCTTCACAGTATTATTTGGGGCTCAAATGAGTCAATCGATGTATATAAAATACTTTGCAAACTTCATCGTACAATATGAAGAACATTAGTTCTAATGTTAGAGGATCTAAGTTCAAATCCAATTTTGGATGATTACTACCTTAGTGATCTTGAACAAGTCATAAATCAGTGGACTGCTGAGCTTTCTTGAAGTTCTTGCTCTTTGATCCTATAAATATCCCATTTTCAGCTCTATACCTGAAACCTTTCCAGTTTGTTTGCATTGGCCAGAAATTACACATGCCTTTAAGTAAACAGGGTCAGGTCTTTTAATAACTCCTAACAACCATCCACCTTTATCATTAAGTGACTCCGTTGCTCATGAATATTGATTGTGTACCCATAGTGAGTTTTACAACTGTATTCAGTGCCAAAAACAACTAAAAAACAACAAATGGAGGTTTCTATGGGTGGGGGGTCTTTTTAAGTAAAGTTTTAAAAATTATGTGTCAGATTAATTTCTCACTGCCCCCTTCTCATTAAGAGCATCACTTTCCTCTTCTCTAATTTAACATGCATTTCTTATTTTCTTTCATCCATTTTTCTTCTTTCTCCTGCAGGTCCAGTCAATGTAGCCAACCTCTATTGGCCTATCCTCCATTTGATGTGGATTACCACCTTATAATTTTTCTAGTAAACTGGTAAGAGAAGAGATTCATGTAAAACTCCAGTGTGGATTAGCTGGCAGTGAAAACAGTATAAAGAGTTTGGGTTAGTTTATGAGATTTCTTGTTACTAAGGCATTGGAGAATTGTATAAGTGAAAAGGTTCACAGCCTCGATCTGCTAGCTAATACTTATATGGCCTTGGTAAAATCACTTTACACTTTGAGCCTAAATATCTTTATCTATAAAACAAGGGAGCTGGACTAGGTGATCTCTAAGGTTTCTTTCAACTCTTAACTCCATCTCAAGGAACTTCTGTCATCATTGTTCAGTCTTTCAGCTGTTGAGTTGTGTCTGACCATAGGACCATAGCACAACACTTTCCATGGGTTTGTTTTTGGCAAAGAGGCTATCAAGTCCAACCAACTTCTTTATTTTACAGGATTAAGGAAACTGAGGCACAGACAAGTTAAGCAATTTGCCCAGGGACCCATAGCTAGACCCACTCCACATCCAACTCCAAATTCCCATAAACATTTCCAACCCACCTTGCTGTGCTAATTTGGAACACTTTGGGAGAGCCCACTGCTGGGAACAGTAATTCAATTAAAATCTCAGTTTTCAACAATATTATCAAACCCTGTGGTCTGTTACTTCACACCCAGCTTAACTGTGTGTTCCTGTCAGCTGCAGAATAATGAGAGTTCTCTAATTGGGGGGAGGGAGGGTATTACAGTGAAACTCTCAGTAATAGGAGTAATATGCTGAGCTAAGTCTTTTTTTTCCTCTGTCTCTGTCTCTCTAGGCTCTTCCCTGGTTGATGGGTGGAGCTGGTACCTCACTCAGCTTCTAATAACCACTTTCCTTTACTGTTAACTCTGGTGACTGTGAATATTGCTTGGGTATCCATTGTGGGTTTCACAACTGTAGTCAGTGCAAAAAATGCAACGCAAAACAACTCCTTTCCCTCTCAGACTGAGACATGACCCTTGAACCAGCCTTGCAAGCAATTTTCAAAATTCACTGGACCGTGAAATTTGCACATGCCCCATCCCCATTCCCCATTCCCTTCGGCCACCCCCTTTTCCATCTGGCCATATCTACTTTTCTCTACTTTGCCTTACACAGCCAGACTGGGGCAGACATCTCCAGAATTTCCCTTCCCACCCATCAATGACTCCCTACAAAATAAGATGTAAAGAGAAGAGGAATACATCCAATTTCTCTAGTTTCTTTCTGGCTTTTTGCACAAGGCTGGCTTCTGGCTTAAGGGGGGAGTGCTTTTCACTTCATGTTCTTCCTACCTCCTAGTTCTGCCTGGGCAGGTCTTTGCTTTTGAAGCCTCCTTCATTGGCATTAGATTCAGACTCTGAAGGTCTGAGCTGTCCAACATTCTCTCACTTAGAGAAACAAGTCCCCATTTTTAGAGCCATCACCTTGGGATGACATTCTGCCCCTTTGGTATCTAGAGGTGATATTGCTGAAAGAATAAGGTGTGGAATGAGGTGAGTGAGGCTAGGCTGCCATCCTGAAAGAGGAAATCCTGAGGTTAGTAGACTATTACTCTGTCCTAGCTATTATACTTTGTGTAGGAACTGGAGAGTAGAGTCTCCTGTTCTCCTTTTGGTCCCTATTACCAATGGAAAACTCAGCTATCCAAAAGTACAACTGGAAGGGGTAAAGTAGGCCCAATAGAGAAAAATGTGTTTGCTGGACAAGAATCAGTCCAATAATTACAAAACATGTGCTCATGCTGCCTGGTAAGAGATAATAATTTGTCTTCTTTTGTTTTTTAAAGGAAAAAAGTGATTCTTAATAAAAGCCAAATCATATACTGTGGGGTTTCACTTATACACAACCTTGGAAATGAGCATTTTTTTTTTCATGGCTACCCACTTCAGTGAAAAAAAAAACCCTACAACTAAATTTAAATGTTTGAATGTATTTGGAGGGCAATCTCAAGGATCAATCAATTAACAGTCAATATGCATTTATTGAGCAACTGCTTTGTATCATATTCTAAACTGAAACTGTTCCTGTCCCAAGGAGTTTACATTTTATTCAGAGGAAGCAGTACCTATTCTCTGTTCAAGTTCCCCCCTCCCCGCCCCTTGCCCCGCGCGCACCCCCTGCCCAAAGTACAGTGTTGAAAGACTGATCTGTGGCTAAAGTGTGTTTGTGTATGTGCGTGTGTGTGAGTGAACAATAGGGGTGAGGTTCTGAAATCCACAATTTCAGCTGAGGTTCGTGAGAGGAATCTGTCAAAGGAGGTACCCAAAGTGCAGTGGACTCCCTCACCTAACGGATCCGAACACAAGATCTAAGACCCACACTCCTTTCTACCCTTCAGGAATTCCGTACCACTGTCTGCTACACTTTAGGTAGAAGATGGAGAGGGTTGGGGCAAAGGAGTAATCTGCGCAGCTCTGCCTGGAAGAACAGGAGATTAGAAAGCAAAGCAAAACCAAGAAGGGGCAAGGACGGTGCTCAAGGAGACTGTCACCCGGGAGGCTGTGGTGATGGGTGTGTGTGTGTGTGTGTGTGTGTGTGTGTGTGTGTGTGTGTGTGTACTCTCATCACTATTTGTAAGGCACGGATCCAAGGAATCTATTCCATCCCCCACTCTCAGCCCCCTCCTCAGCCATTCTTTACATCCCTTACTCCCTGGGGGACTGTGGAATACAAAGGGACCGACAGAGAAAGCGCGCTCTTCCATCCTCTCTCCACAGAGCGCAAGATTAGTAGTGTCTCCTTCTTGATCTCGGACTTGATCTTGGGGTCAAGTCAGGACAGCCTTTCCGGGGTTTAGGGACAGGGGTCGGGACAACACCCCGGGGTAAGGGTCCGTGAAACCGGCTGTCCCAACCTGGGCTGAAAGGAGGCAGAGTAGAGGAGGGGCGGGAGCATTTGCATTCCTCTCCAGCCCTTTGCCAAGGCAGCTCTGTCTACAAGGCTCCCGGAACAGAGCTCAAGCGGCAGGCACATCTCAGGTGCTTAGCAGGTAGCAACTTTTCTTTTCCGATGGAAATCCCCTCGCTGCCCTTTGGGCATAAACTTTTCTGGTAAGGGCAGTTGGGGATGGGGTGGGGTTGGGGAGTTGGAGGCGAGAGTTCGGGATGGGGGCGGGTTTCGGTCATAACCCACCCCCTCTTCGCCTCGCAGTCGATTTGTCCCCGCAGCAGTCTCAGATCTTCCCTGGCAATCCCCTCCGAGAGCCACACAGAGGCACGCAGACACCCCGACACCCAGACCTATACTCCACCCCCTCCATTCTCTGCCTTACACACATACACACACGCTCACGCCCCTTACCTGGCAAGCCAAGGCAGAGCAGGAGACTGTAGTAGACCACCGGCAGAAAGCCCAAGCCGCAGGCATAGCGGTGGTGCGAGAGGAACGAGCTGTTGGCGAGATGGAAGTGTGTGTGCTCCATGAGAACAGGGGAGGGTTCCCGGGAGCCAGGGTGCGCGTCTTAGCCTCCTCCCAGCTCGGTTCCAGCTTCCAGCCTCCAAGCAGCCAGTACAGAGGCAGCTTCGGCGGTGGCGGCGGCGGCGGCGGCAGCAGCAGCTGCTGTGGCTCTTCAGCGCCTCCTTCCCCGCAGGACCTCCTTCTACCCGCCCCCCCCCCCAACTCCCGCCCCTCTCCTGCTACTCCTAGCTCCTTCCCTCCTCCCCTTCTCCTTCCCTTCCTCTCTGCCTTCCTCACTCTCTCGCCCTCACCTGCTGCGCCCTGGAATCCCCTCTCAATCCCTTTGCTTCCACCCTATCCCTCAAGTAGTCCCCAGGGTTGCTGCGAGGGGTCTGGGGAGGGGAGCGCAGTAAAGGAAAAAGGTGGAAGATCCCGCTATCCCTCTTCTCTCCAAATCTGTGGCTGACCAGCTACCCAATAGGGATGGACAGGAGATGTGTCCTGCTTTTTTTTTTTTGGGGGGGGGGTGAGGCGCTTGATTCTCTTGTCCCAGAAACCCAGACAGGGATCCTGAAATGTCTCTCCTTAGCCCCTTCCCATACTAGGGAATACGGGGGAGCTATTTCACTCAAAAAGCAGGCAGTTGGAGTTGACAGGGAGGAGGGGGATGGGCTTCAGGAGAAGAAGGAGGGCTGAATATAAAGACAAGGTGCCCCCTTTCCCCCGTGAGGGGATGATGTGGGTATGACCTGTAATTTCCAGCTGAGGCTCAGGTGGCAGTGTGAGTTGAACACCTCTTGTGTCCTCATTTTGCCTTCCTCTTCCCCCAATCCTCCCCAGTTCATTGTGCATCCAGGCTAGCTAATCTCTTCCCCCACCACAGTCTTTCCCCTCTCTCCCATCCATACCAGGCGTATATCTAATCGGGGAATGCTGCCACTTCTCCAGGCTTTGATCCAGACTTGGCAAGGACAGAACCAAATCAGAGATGTGTTTGGGGGTGGGGGAGTAGGGAGAGGCCACAAGGTTAATAGGAAACCTTCTAGGAGACTTAGGAGATAATGAATGCCAAGTTATTGGTTATTCTCCTCTATACATCCATCTCCTGGGAGCCTTCCCTACAGGAATGGACCAGAGATAGAGTCTGCCTGCTCTGGGGAAAAAACAGAAGCTTTTGAAGCAGTGAACTGTCACCACAGGGTTGGGGTGATAATAGTTGGAGTAGGGAAGAGATCTTCCTGGAGCTGCTCCCTTTCCTGTACATCAGAAGATACAGGTGAGAGCCCCCCATTTGAGTGCTCCAAGGCACAGTAGGAAAGCTTCAAGGGGTCATGAGGCTTGGGGCTGAGACCATAGCTATTATGTTCAGTATTAGCCCTACCTGTAAGTGGAGTAGGAGGCCACCTACAGAGTTAAATCCAGCAGACACACAAACACACAGTTTTTCTCCTGCTGGATTGTTTAACTGCCTGAAGTCTCACCATTTGAGCCACTATTTTAGGTTAATACACTGATTTTCTGGAAGGCCCCTGTGGAAATGAAACATATGAGCTGAGAAGGTTGACATATTAAGTTATAAAGACACACTAAATTTATCAGATTACCAAATGGGTGGCACCAGGGTGAGCTCTACTTCTCAACCACTTTCCCTAGGGGAATACCAGCCATTCCAGGATGCATGGTTCTATTGATGTGACAAAGTCTGGCACATAAGAAAAGTGCCTGGCAGAAGAGTGCCTGGAACTGATCACATCCATGGGGGGAGGGGAAGGAGGAGTTTGGGAATCTTAAGGAGGAGAAGATTCTGGCTGGGAGAGGAGTTGGTCTCTCAGTCTTGAGAAGCCAAAGAGAAAAGGTGGAAAAAGACTTTCTCCTGAGTGTTATCCACTTTTTCCTGTCTGTGACTGGAAATCTTTCCCCCGCCCCAACATTTCCCAATTGAAAAGACGATTGAAGAGAAAACCTGAGAAAGACATTTTAAATCTCTGTCCAACTTTACTTCAGCTCCTGTTGCCCTGAGTCTGAACTGTGGCCAAGGGGCCAAACCCAGGGAGAGACAACCTGACTTTCTCTCTGGGGGGCTCAGGCTGCCAAGACCTGAGTTCCTCCAAACTCACAGGAGGGAGGGAAAAGGGTTTTAGATAGAGACAGGGACCCCATTTCCCCCATTTCCTCTCTCATTCTTTCCCTGCTAGTTATTCCTTTGTATTACCTTGATTGAGTTGACATTAAAATAGTTAACTTTTCCCCAAGCTGTGTGTGAGTGAACAGATCAAGGGGAGACCCTTTGGTCTTGAGTAGTGGAGGGGGAACAAGAGGGACAAGAGTGAATCTGGGAGAGCAGCCTTAGCTAAGGAGGGAAGGCAGAAGAGGGGAAATCTTCAAACCCCCTCTTTCTCTTTCTGAGCCAACCCTAAACATCAGCTGTCTCCCTTGAACCCAGCTTTGAGAAGGGGGGGTCTCCACTCTTTATATATATACTGAAAGACCTTAACCCCTCATATACATTGGGAAGGGCTGTCCTTGATAATGCACTACTTCCTCACTGCAGTGGGAGAAGCAAGAAAGTATATGAAAACTAACTAGCTAATGACTGGATATCAAGATGAAAGTGGCATTTTAGTTGTAGAAAGAATATTGGATTTAGAATCAGAAGAGCTGGATTTGAGTCCCTACTCCAATATTGACTCTCTGTGTGGCAGGCATTGGGCAAGTTACTTTCTGAGGATCAGTACACTTTTCTGTAGAATGAGAATAATACCACCTCATAGGGTTCTTGAGGAAATTGAATAAGATCATGCAAGCAAGGTACTTTTAAATTATAAAGCAGGGGAAGCTAGATAGCACAGTGTTGGGCCTACAATTGGGAGGTACTGGGTTCAAATATGACCTCAGACACTTTCTAGCTCTGTGACCCTGGACAGGTCACTTCACCCAATTGCTTAGCCTTTACTGCTCTTCTGCCTTGGAATCCATTCTTACTATTAATTTTAAGATAGAAGGCAAGAGTTTTAAAAAATTACAAAGTGTGAGTTAAGTGTAAATTATAGTTTTGAAGATATGTATAATTTCTCTAGGAAGATAATCTAGTTGATTAGAAAAAGTTCAAAACTAGGGGCTAGGAAAACCCAAGTTTAAGCCCCAGCTCTGCAATTGAGACTTGTGTGACCTTGGAAAAATTACTTTCCTTTGCTAGACTTTGATTTTTTTATCTTTAAAATGGACTCAATCTATGTATGGCTTATGGTGACTGCTTTGATCAGTCTGTATTTTACTATCTATTCTTCTTCAAACCTGTAATTTAAAAAACAAACAAACAAAACAAAACCTCATTATTATCCATTTGCTTCCATCCCCTTTCTTGTACCTGTTCTTTTTTGGAGTTGATTCTTCCTGGGATTAGTCTTTCTATTCAGTTCAGCATTTCTGCCCTGATTGTTCCTGAACTGAGACTGTAGAGGGTGCAAGGTCTATGGAAAAAATTAACTATTTTACTGGTCTGCAGTATGATTTTAGGTTAGGAAAAAATGGACTAAAAGATCTCTGATATCTTTTTCAGCTCTAATAGTATTTGGTTTTGTGATGCCTAAAAGAGGGAGGGCTGATTAGATACCAAATACCAAAGATATACTTTATCCAATTAAATAAGTTTCCTGAAGGCTGGCTTTTCTGCCTTAACTTATATTATGGCAACTTCCTGTAGTCTTGGCTACAAATGGCTAAGTGAAATATTACTGCATTCTGTCCTACATACTTGTGGGATAGAAATTATTTTAAACTGGACCTATACAAGGTCTATTTTGAATTTTTCTTATGTTTTTGATTATTTTTCTATTCTTTTGATAATTGACACATATACCCCCATACTGAACATTGCATTCTGAGCTAAACTTGATATTTTTTTAAATACTTACTTCAGGGGGGATTGTATTTTAATTTAAAATCTAAGAATTTTTGAATTTTTTTTGTTTGAGATTGTATTTTTATAAAAATCCAAGAATTTTGTTTAAAATTTTACTTTTATAAAAAAAAATTCAAAGATTTTGATTCTATTTGAGAAAAGATCTTCAAGAAAGAAGCTTGAAATTTTTATATCCAGAGAATGAACTGTTGCAGAAAGATGCCGAAAACCTACACTTCATCAAGAAGATCAAGAATGAACTTTGGATGTGATTGATTGGACTGAACTTTTGATTGAACATTTATTGTAACTGTACACATTTATGCCAAAAGGGACTGCCCCTAATTTGGCTTTCTGTCAATGCGCCTAGCAAAACATAGGTTTTGCTTTCTTTTCTTTTCTATTTCCTCTCTCACTATTCTAATTTCTCTTAGAAAAATTGAATATTGTGTATATCTTTAGTTAGAAGTGAATTTAGAACTACAAAATGATTATGTTAAATGATCAATGGGGAGACTAGTCTCCCAATGATCATCAGGGGGGATTGTAAACCTTAAAATTCCTTAGACTTATAAATGTTGGAAATTTCACCATTGGGAAATTTCATACTTGGAAAATTTCTTACTGATAGTCTATTGGAATGTGAACCCCATGGGCATGGGAGGTTCCTCCTCCTCCCTTCTTAAGATTACTTTAGGACAGAAACCTTTTGCTGAACAATGGGAAGGACTTTGACCTATGCTTAAGCATAGAACAGGAATTTCTTTGAGTCATGATTGATTTTAGAATTGATACAATGGAGATACTTGGAATCAATCTCCACCCTACTCAGTCCTAACAGGATTGAGGAAGGGCTGCAGCATAGATCAAAATTTAATTATTCCAATCTCTACCCTACTCAGGTTAACAGGATTTAGGAAGGGCTGTATGTAGCAAAGGATCAAAGATTTAATTATTTGAAAATATGACTTTCAACAGACATGTGCAAAGCCAGAGACCTCTGGGTGGTCCTGGGTTAAGCTAGAGCCTCCATTGGCACAAGGAAATTGATGGACAGTGATTGGCAGATGTGAGAACTGAGGGGAGAGAACTTGGATGGTTTCCTTAAAGAGAGAGGGGTCTGAAGACTCAGGGTGGTGGTTGAGGAGTTTGGCTGAGTGGTTGGAGTGTGCTCTGAGAAGCTTGCTCTGAAGGAAGCTGAAGGTGGGGGCCTCTAAGACTGTTTCTCCATTTTGGTCACGTGAGTAATAGGGACTGGTCTCTTTTCTTTGCCCCAGCTATCTAAGGGCTTGGGCCTTTTGGCCCAGCCTAAACAGAAGGGGTATTTAAGCCCTATTCCCTTCTCTCCCCTTTCTCTCTCCCTCTCTCTCTCTCTCTCTCTCTCTCTCTCTCTCTCTCTCTCTCTCTAATTCCTTTCTTCCTCCTGTTTGTAATTAAACTCCATAAAAGGTTGACGGCTGACTTGAATTTTCATTTAGGAATTACATAACTGAATTCCTTGGCGACCTTAAATTAATATATATCAGTCTTTAAAGTGATTTCCTTGTCACAGTACCCAGTGGTACACTGAGTCCAAGGAATATGGTTGGCTGAATGGGAGGGAAACCTTCCAGAAAGTACTGAGGGGATGATGATCTTGATCTTCCTTTCTCCTCTACACTGATCCCTTTGTAACTGTGTCTTGGTCCAGAGAAAAGAGTATCTGTCCATAAGATCTCAGAACCTTAGATTTATTGATCTAGAACAAAATGGTACCCCAGAGGCCATCTAGTCTAACTTCCTTATTTTATATGTGTAAAGGAAACAGAGGGCAACTAGGTGATGCAATGGAAAGAGTACCAGGCCTGGAGGCAGGGATACTTTTTTTTCAACAGTTCAAATTTGACTTTAGACACTTAATAGCTATATGACCCTGGGCAAGTCACTATGCCTAGGTTTCCTCACCTATAAAATGAACTAGAAAAGGAAATATACAACCATTCAAATATCTTTGGCAAGAAAACTCCAAATAGGGTCATGAAGAACCAGACAAGACTGAAAATGACTGAACAACAAATGAAACTGAGGCTCCAAGAGGTGAGGAGACTTACCCAAGGTTACACTGATAGTGAGATGTGAATTTAAATCCTCTGTTTCCAGAGCCAGTGACCATGACTGTAAAGCCACATACAAATCTGCATGTCACATGCTAAAATGAGGGCCAATAGGATCCATTTTTTTATTTGTATGGGCAAAATAATAATAATATAACCTCTGTCTTAATCCACTAGAGGAGGAAATGGCAAACCACTCTAGTGTCTTTGCCAAGAAAACCCCAGGGACAGGAGGGCCCACAGTCATGAAGAGTCTGACAGGACTGAAGAACTACACAAAGACAATAATAATACATTTCTCTAGCATTTTGATGATTACCAACCTTTTATTTCATTATAACATTGTGAAATATGCAATGCAAATATTATTTCCATTTTATAGAATTGGAAACTGAGGCTTGGAGATAAAAAGTGATTGGCCCAAAGTCATAGACAATAAGCTTCAAGTCCTAGATTTGAATGGAGGTTTCCTAATGGAGAATCTAGGAACTTTCCACACTACCACAATGTTTCTCAGTCCCTTTTGAATGTTGTCTTGGGGTAGAATAAGGAATAAGCCTTTATTAGTGCCTAATCTGTGTCAGGCACCATGCTAAGTGCTTTTACAAATATTTGATCTTCATGACAACCCTATGAGTTGCTGATATTATCACTATTTTACAGTTGAGGAAATTGAGGCAGCCAGAGGTTAAGTGATTTGCCCAGGGTAACAGAGGCAGAGAGTGGCTGAGACAGAATTTAAGCTCCTCTCTCCACAAGGTTTGGAGCTCAATCCACTGCATAATGATGTTGAAAACAGTATCATGCAAAACACTGCCCAAGATACAAATACTGTAACATTATTCTTTCAGCAGCAACTGTCTCCCCTTACTCAAAACTCTGCAGTTTTTTGTTTTGTTTTGTTTTTATTCCTGTATTCTGGTAAAATTTATTTATTTATTTTAAACATTTGTTTTATTTCCTCATTTTCCAACATTATTCATTAGAAACAAAGATCACCTTTTTTTTCCTCCCCCCTGCCCCCACCCCTCCCATTGGCGATGCGCAATTCCTCTGGGTATCACATGCTTCCTCAACCAGAGCCTATTTCCATCCTATTGGTTTCCATAGTAGGGTGTTCATTCAGAGTCTCTCCTCCTTCATATCCCCTCCACCCCTGTAGTCAAGCTGTTGTCCTTCCTCCTGTTTTTGCACTGTTTGTCTTCTGCTTGTGGGTAGTGTTTTTATCTCCTTGGTCCCTGCAGGTTGTTCAGGGACATTGCATTGAGACTAATGGAGAAGTCCATTACCTTCGATTGTACCACAGTGTATCAGTCTCTGTGTACAATGTTTTCCTGGCTCTGCTCCTTTCACTCTGCATCACTTTCTGGAGGTCCTTCCAGTCTCCATGGAATTCCTCTACTTTATTGTTCCTTTGAGCGCAATAGTATTCCATCACCAACATATACCACAATTTGTTCAGCCATTCCCCAATTGAAGGGCATCCCCTCATTTTCCAATTTTTTTGCCACCACAAAGAATGAGGCTATGAATATTCTTGTACAAATCTTTTTTACTTCTTGTCTCTTTGGGGTGCAAACCCAGCAGTGCTATGGCTGGATCAAAGGGCAAACAGTTTTTTAGCACCCTTTGGGCATAGTTCCAAATTACCCTATAGAATGTTTGGATCATTTCATAACTCCACCAGCAATGAATTAATGTCCCTACTTTGCCATATCACCTCCAGCATTCATCACTTTTCTTCATTGTCATGTTAGCCAGTCTGCTGGGTGTGAGGTGTTTTGATTTGCATCTCTATGATTATAAGAGATTTAGAACACTTTTTCATATGCTTATTAATAGTATTGATTTCTTTGGCTGAAAACTGCCTATTCATGTTCCTTGCCCATTTATCAATTGGAGAATGGCTTGATTTTTTTGTACAATTGCGTTAGCTCTTTGTAAATTTGAGTAATTAGATCTTTGTCAGAGGTTTTTCTTATGAAGATTGTTTCCCAATTTGTTGCTTCCTTTCTAATATTGGTTACATTGGTTTTGTTTGTACAAAACCTTTTTAATTTGATGTAATAAAAATTATTTATTTTATATTTTGTGACTCTTTCTATGTCTTGATTGGTTTTTAAAGTCTTTTCCTTCCCAAAGGTCTTACATGCATACTATTCTGTGTTCACCTAATTTACTTGTAGTTTCCTTCTTTATGTTCAGGTCATTCACCCATTCTGAGTTTATCTTGGTGTAGGGTGTGAGGTGTTGATCCAGACCTAGTCTCTCCCACACTGTCTTCCAGTTTTTCCCAGCAGTTTTTGTCAAAAAGTGGATTTTTGTCCCAAAAGCTGGGGTCTTTGGGTTTGTCATAGACTGTCTTGCTGAGGACATTTATGCCAAGTCTATTCCACTTATCCTCCTTTCTGTCTCTTAGCCAGTACCAAATTGTTTTGATGACTGCTGCTTTGTAGTATAATTTGAGATCTGGGACTGCAAGGCCCCCTTCCTTTGTATTTTTTTCATTATTTCCCTGGATATCCTTGATCCTTTGTCCTTCCAAATGAACTTTGTTATGTTTTTTTCTAATTCAGTAAACAAAATTTTTGGAAGTTCAATGGGTATGGCACTAAATAGATAGATCAGGTTAGTGCCATACCCAGTGAACTTCCCCAAAATTTTTTTCATTTTTATTATATTGGCTTCATTTTTATTATATTGGCTCATCCTCCCCATGAGCAGTTAATGTTTTTCTGATTGCTCAAGTCTAGTTTTAATTGTGTGGAGAGTGTTTTGTAGTTGTGTTCATATAGTTCCTGTGTTCGTCTCGGGCGATATATTCCTAAGTATTTTATTTTGTCTAAGGTGATTTTGAATGGGATTTCTCTTTCTAATTCTTGCTGCTGAGATGTGTTGGAGATATATAGGAATGCTGCTGACTTATGTGGGTTTATTTTGTATCCTGCAACTTTGCTAAAGTTGTTGATTATTTCGATTAGATTTTGTTGATTCTCTAGGATTCTTTAAGTAGACCATCATATCATCTGCAAAGAGTGATAACTTGGTCTCCTCATTGCCTATTTTAATGCCTTCAATTTCTTTTTCTTCTGTAATGGCTACTGCTAGTGTTTCTAGTACAATGTTAAATAATAGAGGTGATAAAGGGCATCCTTGTTTCACTCCTGATCTTATTGGGAATTCATCTACTTTATCCCCATTGCAGATGATGTTTGCTGATGGTTTTAGATATATACTGTTTATTATTTTCAGGAAAGGCCCTTCTATTCCTAAACTTCCTAGTGTTTTTAATATGAATGGGTGTTGTATTTTATCAAAGGCTTTTTCTGTGTCTATTGAAATAATCATGTGATTTTTGTTTGTTTGCTTATTGATATGGTCAATTATGTGGATGGTTTTCCTAATATTGAACCAGCCCTGCATTTCTGGTATAAATCCTACTTGATCATAGTGAATGATCCTCCTGATCACTTGCTGGAGTCTTTTTGCTAGTATCCTACTTAGGATTTTTGCATCTATATTCATTAGGGAGATTGGTCTATAGTTTTCTTTCTCCATTTTTGCCCTGATTGGTTTTGGAATCAGTACCATATTTGTGTCATAAAAGGAATTTGGTAAAACTCCCTCTTTACTTATTATGTCAAATAGTTTGTATAGCATTGGGATTAGCTGTTCTTTGAATGTTTGATAGAATTCACTTGTGAATCCATCAGGCCCTGGGGATTTTTTCTTAGGGAGTTCTTTGATGGCCTGTTGGATTTCTTTTTCTGATATGGGATTATTTAAGAATTCTATTTCTTCTTCTGTTAGTCTAGGTAATTTATATTTTTGTAAATATTCATCCATATCGCTTAGATTGGTATATTTATTGCCGTATAATTGTGCAAAGTGGTTTTTAATGATTGCCTTAATTTCCCCTTCATTGGAGGTGAGTTCCCCCTTTTCATCTTTGATGCTGTTAATTTGCTTTTCTTCTTTCCTTTTTTTAAATTAGATTGACCAGTACTTTGTCTATTTTGCTTGTTTTCTCAAAGTACCAGCTTCTAGTCTTATTATTATTTTTTTATTAGTTCAATTTTTTGAACTTTATTAGTTCAATAGTTTTATCACTTTTAATTTTATTAATTTCTCCCTTAGTTTTTAGGATCTCTAGTTTGGTTTTCTTTTGGAGGTTTTAAATTTGATTGCTTTCATGTTTTTTTTATTTGCGTTTCCAATTCATTGATCTCTGCCCTCCTTAATTTGTTAATATATGCACTCAGGGATATGAATTTTCCTCTGAGTACTGCTTTGGCTGCATCCCATAGTGTTTGAAAGGATGTCTCACCATTGTCATTTTCCTCAATGAAATGATTAATTGTTTCTATGATTTGTTCTCTAACTAACCGATTTTGGAGTATCATATTATTTAATTTCCAATTAATTTTTGATTTGGCTCTCCATGTACCCTTACTAATCATTATTTTTATTGCCTTATGATCTGAAAAGGCTGAATTTATTATTTCTGCTTTTCTGCATTTGAGTGCCATGTTTCTGTGACCTAGTGTATGGTCAATCTTTGTGAATGTGCCATGTGGTGCTGAGAAGAAGGTGTATTCCTTTTTGTCTCTATTTATTTTTCTCAGTATGTCTATTAACTCTAATTTTTCTAAGATTCCATTCACTTATTTTACCTCTTTCTTGTTTATTTTTTGATTTATCTAAATTTGATAGTGATTGGTTCAGATCTCCCACTAATATGGTTTTACTGTATATTTCCTCCTTCAATTCTCCTAGTTTCTCCATTAGAAATTTGGGTGCTATACCATTTGGTGCATACATGTTGATTAGTGATATTTCCTCATTGTCTATAGTCCCTTTTAACAAAATATATTACTTTCCCTATCCCTTTTAATCAGGTCTATTTTTGCTTTGGATTTGTCAGATATCATGATTGCAACTCCTGCCTTCTTTCTATCAGTTGAGACCCAAAAGGTCTTACTCCTCCTTTAATTCTGACCTTGTGAGTATCTACCTGCCTTATGTGTGTTTCTTGAAGACAACATATGGTAGGGTTTTGGATTCTAATCCATTCTGCTATTCGTCTATGTTTTATGGGTGAGTTCATCCCAGTCACGTTCAAGTTATGATTGTCACTTGTGGATTCCCTGGCATTTTGATATCCTCCCATAATTCTGACCTTTATTCTTTAGCTATAACCTTTTAAGCCAGTGATTTACTTTAAATCAGTCCCCCTAGTCCCCTCCCTTGATATGTTTCCTTTTCTAGCCCATCCCTTTTTGTTCCCTTCCCTTCCCCCCTCTCTTTCCCACCCTTTTTGTGTTCCCTCCCCCTCACCCCTTGGTTTTCCCTTCTCCCTTACCCTGTTGGATAAGATAGAATTCAAGATCCCAATGGATTTAGATGCTCTTCCCTCTCAGAGTTGATTAGTTGATTTCACTGAGAGTAGGATTTAAGTAAAAACTCTCTTCCTCTCCTTCTTATAGGAGAATTCTTCCCCTCCCCTTCCCATGTGTATCTTTGTGTGAGAAAGATTATTCTATTTATTTTTTTCTATTTCTTGGAGTATATCTTAGTTCCATCAACAATTCACCCCTCCCTTTTTCTCCCCCCCCCTTTCTCCGTATCGTCTTGATGCCCCAAACTTTCCCTATGCGTGATTCTTCTTACTACTCTAATGATGCATAGAATTTTTGAGAGTTACACATTACATTTTCCCCACATATTAATATATATAATTTGATATAAATGTAATCCTTATAGAAGATAGTTTGAATAAAAGGAAAAGATAACATTTTTCTCCTTTTCCCTTTCCTTCATATTTACCTTTTCAAGTTTCTCTTGCTCTTTGTGTTTGCATGTCAAACTTTCCACAGAACTCTGGTCTTTTCTTTACAAATACTTGGAAATCTTGTATTTTACTGGATGCCCATACTTTTCCCTGGAGGCATATAGTCAGTTTAGATGAATAGCTGATTCTTGGCTGAAGACCCAGCTCTCTTGCTTTTCTTAATATCATGTTCCATGCCTTATGGTCATTCAGAGTGGAGATTGCTAGGTCCTATGTGACCCTGATTGGTGTTCCTTTGTATCTAAATTGTCTTTTTCTGGCTTCTTGTAAGATATTTTTCTTTTGCTTGAAAGCTTTGGAATTTGGCAATTACATTCCTGGGAGTTGTCTTTTGGGGTGTTAGTGTAGAGGGTGTTCTGTGAACTCTTTCAATGCATATTTTGTCCCCTTGTTCTAGAATCTCTGGGCAGTTTTCTTTGATGATATCATGTATTATAATATCAAGATTACTGTTTATTTCTGGCTTTTCTGGTAGACCAATGATTCTCAGATTGTCTCTCCTTCCTCTGTTTTCCAGGTCTGTCACCTTGTCAGTGAGATATTTTATGTTATCTTCTAATTCCTTAATCTTTTGACTTTGCTTTATTAATTCTTGCTCCTTTGCAAGATCATTGTCTTCCAGTTGCCTGATTCTGACCTTTAAAGACTGGTTTTCCTTTTCAGTTTGGTCTGACCTGTTTTTTGAGGCTTTGAGCTGTTTCTGCATTTGCATATTTTGGTCCCTCAGATTGCTGAGTTCCTTTTGCATTATTTCCCATTTTTCCTGCCAGAAGGCTTCCATCTTTTTGATAATTTCCCATTTAAATTCTTCAAGAGTTTGTGGAGAATTTCCATTTCTTTTGGAAGGTTTTGGAACATTTGTTTGTGTTTCCTCTTCTATTTCCTCTGTATTTTGTGGTTTTGCCCCATAAAATGTGTGCAAAGTCACCTCCTTCTTCTTGCTTTTTTTGGTGTTGGGAGGCTGACCCTCAGCACTGTTTGCCATTGCTATGGTTTTTCTTCCCCTTTCCAGTCAGAAATCTGAGTGAGGAGGGCTGGCTCTCAGTGTATGTGTCTAATGATCAATCGTGGATTTAGCCCCAGGCAAATTGTCCATTCTCTGCAGCTGCACTGTCTTCCCAAGGAAGCTCAGGGTCTGCCCTCCCCTGCCTGCCAGCATTTTGGGTGTTACTGCTCTCAGTTCTCTTCAGCTCCTTCTCCGTTGCCTTACTTCCATACTTTGAGCCTGGGACAACACTGTCCGCAAGGTACCCCAATGCCTTTGCCCACCCCAAGGATCCTGTCTTTTCGGGAGGCCCTGCATTCTAGGTGGGGAGGGGTCCTGGCCTCCCTGAGCTCTGAGGACTCCTGATGGGATTAGGTTCAACTGGGTTAGTCTGGATGTGCCCCGAAGCAAAAACCTCGGTGAGACTCAGATGGAAGGACCCAGCCATGGGGTTTCAGGCTTCCCCCATCTCTCTCCGGTTGCTTCCCTGCCGTCTGTGTTGGATGCCCCAAGCCTGGCTCAAGTTGCTTTCAAGGTGCACTCTTCAGAACAACACCTTTGCTGGCCCTGATGTTCCTGCTGCTGCTGGGGGCTCAGCTCTCTGGGTTGGAGGGGAGGGGTCCTGGGACCTTCCTTCTGCCTTCCCCTTAGACCCGAGTGTTCTTGGATTCTGGCTTTTGGGGGACATACCTTTTTATTTGAGTCCAGAAGGAGGGTTCCCTGCCTCTGCCCTGTTGTTAAGTTTGAATTGCAGTCCCCTAGGAGCATTCAGTTTGTGATTGGTAAGGAAGGGTTTTCAGAGGTCTGAACCTTGCTGCTTCTAAGCCGCCATCTTGGAAGCCTCCTTTGGTATAATTTAAAGAACGGATTCTTAACCATTTGTGTGTGTGTGTGTGTGTGTGTGTGTGTGTGTGTGTGTGTGTGTGACAGACTGTTGTATTGCCTAGTGAAGTCTGTTGCTTGTACTTTTTTAAAAAAATTTTTACCTTCTGCCTTAGAATCAGTACTGTGTGTTGGTTCCAAGGCAGAAGAGCAGTAAGAGCTAGGCAATGGAGGTTAAGTGACTTGCCCAGGGTCATACAACTAGGAAGTGTCTGAGGCCAGATTTGAACCTAGTACCTCCCATTTATAAACCTGGCTCTCAATCCACTGAGCTACATAGCTGCCCTGATTGTTCTTTTTAAGATCCTTCTCAAAATATTCTTTTTAGAAAATTCACAATTTCAGGTAGCCTTTTTTGGGTTGGGGTCATAAACTTTTTGGCAGTCTGGTAAAATCCATGGACTCTCTTCTGAAATTAATATTTTAAAATGCAAAAATTAAAACTCATTGGATTAGAAAAGAAACAAATTATACTTAAAGAAAAATTTTTTAAAAAAATCATATATAACCAAGATCAGATTGTTTACTGTCTCCAAGATGAGAGAGGGAAGGAAGGAAGGAAGGGAGACAATTTAGATCTTATAATTTTGGAAAACAAATATTGAAAATTTTATTATATGTAATTGGGAATATTAAATATTTTTTAAAAAATCATGGACCTTAGGTTAAGGACCTCAGACTTAAAAGAATCCTGTATAACTTCTTTTAACCCTTACTGTTTATCATAGAATCAATACTAAGTTTTGGTTCCAATGCAGAAGAATGCTAAGGACCAGGCAATGAAGGTTAAGTGACTTGCCCAGGTCATACAGCTAGGAAATGTCTAAGGCCAAATTCAAACCCAGGACTTCCTTTCTCCAACCCCCATACACTTAATCCAATAAGACACTGTTGGGTGATGAGGATCTGAAGATGAAAACATTAGTCCCTGCCTTTAAGGAGTTTACATTCTACTGGAAGGATGTGTAACATATGTAAAGATAAACAAACATGAAGTAATTAGGAGAGAGAATATTAATAACTGGGACCCCTAGTAGAGGTCCTATTGATCAGGGAGATCTGAAACCATCCCAGATGGGAGAGAAATGTCCTGGTGATATGACAAACCTTTACACAAAAAGCCTTTGGAAATGTTCCTAACATGTGTTGACATCTCCAGTCATCATCAGTCAGATGCTTAAGCTATAGTAGCCCAAATGACGAGGGTTTGTAAAGGCTTTAGACCATAGTTTCCACCTTAGCTTTTAACTGGCTTCCTGCAGCTACCATTTTCTTTTCTTATCCTCCAAAAGCTTCTGTTTGGTTTTGATTAAGGACAACCACAGTACAAAGGACAATGGTTTTATCAGTTTTTTCAAAGAATGGGATATCTGTTTTTTGATTAGGTTTATTGGCCTGTTTTTATAGTTCTAACCTAGAACAAATTATAACAACTTTTTCCTAAAATATTCTTAGACGTGTTCATAGAATAATGTGTGAATACTTAGACTACTAGAGGCAGCTAGATGGCTCAGAGATTTGTGAGCCCGGCTCAGAGATGGGAGGTGCTGGTTCATATCTGATCTCAGACATTTCCTAGTTATGTGACCCTGGGCAAGTCACTTAATCCTCACTGCCTAGCCCACTCTTCTGCCTTGGAACCAGTACATAGTAATTAATTCTAAGATAGAATTTTTATATATATATTTATATAAGATAGAATATTTATAGCACCTAGAGGTGGGTAGCTAGGTGGTAGAGTGAATTAAATGCTAGGCTTGGAGTCAGGAAGACTGATCTTTTTGTGTTCAAATCTGGGCTCAGGCACTTACTAGCTGTGTGACCTTGGGCAAGTCCCTTAACCCTGTTTATCACTGTTTTCTCACTTGAAAAATGAGCTGGAGAAGGAAATGGCAAAAATGAAAAATGAGCTGGAGAAGGAAACCACTCCAGTATTTTTGCTAAGAAAACTTCAAATGGGGTCACAGAGAGATGGACATGATTGAACAACAACACCTAGAAATATCCAGAGCTTCTTGGAAAACTATTGTCTTAGCAAACTCTTTTCTCTCTGTCATTATCCTGCCAGATGAGGAGAGGGGTCATTCATCAAACAAGGAATCACAGTATGTTCTGATGATACCAGGCTGCTGGGCAAAATTTTCTGGAGTGATAATTTCATTCTGTGCTTTCCCACCCCCTTTAATAATGATAAATAATATTTATTTAGGGCTTTAGGATTTGTAAAGTAGTTTATAAATATTATCTCATTTTAAAGGAGAGATGAATTTTAAGTGAGAAATGGTTCTTCTGGAGATCAATTGATCTGACTTCATTTTAACCTCCTAAAATGGTATATAATAATAACCTCACAATAGCTAATAATATAACACAATATAATATTAATAACCTCACAATAATAATGTTATTATGCCCACTTTATAAAAGGGAAACTGAGGTATACAGAAGTAAAGTGACTTACTAAGAGTCAGTTATCAAATGTCTGAGGCTGGATTTGAATTCAGGTCTCCCTGATGCCAGGTTCAACTCCCTCTCTGTTGTGCCACCTAGCTAAAACTTTTAATGAAGAAAGAAGAAAAGATAACAATTTACTCCAGAGATTATTGCTGAATATCCTGTTGTTATAAGGGGCTAGTCCTACCCTATCAACAGAGATGATTAGTGAAAAAAATGTGTGTGTTTCTTCTTAAGAGAGAGAGAGAGAGAGAGAGAGAGAGAGAGAGAGAGAGAGAGAGAGAGAGAGAGAGAGAGAGAGAGAGAGAGAGAGAGAGAGAGAGAGAGAGAGAGAGAGGAGAGAATCAGAAACTGAATCTGTTTAATTCTCTTGAGAGATGACATTCTTGTGCAAAACACCAAAAATTTCCAGTAGATATATATAATTAGAAATTGAAATCATGGTAGACAACCCCTGTATAACTCTTGCCTACTGAGTTTAGTTTCTGGAATAACAGATTGGACTCACCTTGCAGTTTTGCTCAACATAGGATTTCCCTTGGATATGTTAGAATTTGGCTTATCTCTCGCAGCAAAAGCTCTTAGATCTTGTATAAGCATTCAGGCTAATAATGGCATCAGATATAGGACGGGCTTTATTTAATTCAATAAAAAATGAAGAACAGGTTTGAGCTCCTTGTCAGTGAGAAATACTCTCCTCATCTCCTTTTTTGAGACCAATAATCTCCCTTCTGCTCGAATATATCCCACTCCCTCTGGACCAACCCAATATTCATAACTCACAGTATAGGTGAAGAAATGGTAGAAGGTTGTTCCTGGAGGTACAGGATTCCTTGTGATAATCCCCTTTTATAAACCTTTGGAGCTGTCCAAGAGATAGGATCTGAAGGCCTCTCTTTGGGTCTTAATGAGACTGAGCATATTGTCTCTTCTCTTCCCTTTTCCCATCAAGGCTAGGAATCTTTTCCTTTATTTCTTGTTGTCATTTTGCCTCTCACTTCACTTCTCTCTTCCAGACGCCAGCACCTAGGGATGCATTTCTCTCTGCAGAGGCTACATGCATATACAAGCCTACTCTAAGAACCAGGGCAGTGGATTTCTAAAAAGGGGAAGGAGAATCTCATTTGAGGCTTGGTCAAGGTGATTCTTAGTGGTTTAAAACTGTTCCCATTGCCCTGGCCCTTGTTAATATGGCTAATGATGAGTTGACTATCAGTAAAGTGATGCAACTTTGGTCTTAGGTCCTTTTTTTTCAGTGTTAAATAGGAGTTAGATCAATGCCAGGTAGTTCATGCCAATTTTGCTTGCAATATAAGTGCCTTGAGGGCAGGGTGCATTTCTCTCACATGCTCTGTATAATTCTGAGCATGTAGTGTCTGAGCAATGAACAATACAGGGACACAATGGAATTTTATAGGTGTTTCAAAATATTGTTCAGAGCCAGCCACTCAGGAGAAGATCTTGCCTGTCTCTTGGGTTTTCGTGTATTTTAACCTTTGCGCTCAACTGCCAAAAAAAGTTCAATTTTCTTTAAAAGTTACTGAAATGTGGCCAGAAGGGAGAAATGTAGTACTGAGGACTGCAAGAGGAAAGATACTTTCTGGAATCCTCCCTGCAGGGATAAAACACGGAAATGCACAGAAAAGCATGACTCATCAATGCAAGGATAAGGCAAATTTATCAGGGAGGAACAATTTGTACAAAAGGGAAAAGGGTCTTAGCAGGTACAAATAAGAACAGTCTTTCAGTCCAGGCCTGGGTGAGGGGCAAAACTGACCCAGCTTGGTTGTCCAAGAATCACGATGTTCTGAATGTCTGGACTTGAAAGTTGCCTTCCTGGGGATGACACTGAAGCAATAGAAGCAAAATAGCCACGCAGATAAAAGGAGGTTTGTCAACTCAGAACTCAGCTTCTAAAAGTTAGTGGGAGGGAACTGGAGAACTAAGCAGGCATGTGAGTGAATCCCTATATTTCTGTATATGGCATTCTTTCACATGTGTTGTGTCTCCCATTAGAATGTAAGCTTCTTGGGGCAGCTATGTAGCAAGGTAAATAGAGCACCAGGCCTGGAATAAGGAGGGCCTGGGTTCAAATCTGGATTCAGATTAGATCAATATGCATATATGAACACATAAATATACATACATACATATATGAAGTCATACAATAAATAAGGAACATATAGCAAATAAGGGGCACAAGGATAATGATAAAAAAGGAATAATAAATAAGAAACATACAATAAATAAAGGGCATAAGGACATATAATAAATAAGGAAAACAATAAATAAAGGGCATAAGGATATATGATGAATAAGGAACAATAAATAAGGAGCATGAGGATATACGATAAATAAGATATTCACCCATTTCACCTAGATGGTCATATTTATTTTCATATAGTTTGGCAAAGTAGTTCTTAATTTCCTTAATTTCCTCTTCATTAGAGGTTAGGTTGCCCTTTTCATCTTTGATACTGTAAATTTTATTTTCTTCTTTCTTTTAAAAATTAGATTAACCTGTACTTTATCTATTTTATTTGGTTTTTTCAAAGTATCAGCCCATAGTCTTATTTATTAATTCAATTGTTCTTTTGCTTTCTATTTTATTAATTTCTCCTTTGATTTTTGTGACTTCCAATTTAGTTTTTATTTGGGGATTTTTAATTTGTTCTCTTTCTAGTTTTTAAAATTGCATGCCCAATTCATTGACCTCTTCCCTCTCTAATTTGTTGATACAAAATTTCCCCTGAGTACTGTAAATCTTGAAATTTCTCAGACTTGTGAATGTTAAAAATTTCCCCATTGGGGAATTCTCAATTGGAATAATTCCCTACTGGGAACATTCGACATTTGGATTGAGAACTTTACTTGGATCAGAAATGGGAGGACCTCTACTCCACCAGTACTTAGGACTGCTTTAGGGGAGAAAACTCCTTGCTGAAACAATGAAAGTACTTAAACCCATACTTATAATGAGGCAAAAAGTTCTTTAAGCCATGCCTATTTTTAGAAGAAATACAAAGGGATGCTAAGTACCTATTAAAATTCAGGCAACTTGTAAACTTGCCAGGAGCAAAGAGGTGAAAAGTTATTCAGAAGTTTTTTTCTGGTTCAAACTTACTAAAGGGATTAGTTGACCCAGCAGTGTTTTTTCTGGTACAAATTTACTAAAGGGATTAGTTGACCCAGCAGTGAATTCAGAATGGGCTGTCCCTTGGAAAACATCTACTGTGATTGATAGATGGAAGAACTTAGGGGAGGTGACATAGGAGAAAACCCCCTATATAAGAAAAAGCAGAATCTCTTATGAAGCAATCCTTTTGGAGAATCCTTTTTGAGGAAGATCTCTAAGGAGGCTCTGGAGAAGGGAAGCTCTTGGAGGACAATCTCTAAGGAGGTCTCGCTGGAGCTCCTCTGAGGGGACTCTGTCCCTCTGGAGGCTCTTGAGAGAGGCCCTTTAAAACAGTCTCTGGCTGGAAGGCTCTTTGAGGAGGACTCTGGCTGGAACTCTCTCTGGTGAGGTCAGCTGAGATGGAGCTGGCCTGGTGTCACTAGAATCCTTGCTTAGACAGACCTTGTGTGAGTGATAAAAGACTGACTGACTGATTCTCTCTCTCTTAAGACTCAGGTCTAGGCCATGTTGGCTTAAAGTCCTTCATACTTATTTCCATTTTCTCTCTTTCTCTCTTTTCTTTAATTCCTCATTGTATTATTAATTAAATTCTCTATAAAACCCAGTAGACTTGGGTATATTAATAATTGGGAATATTTCCCTGGCGACCACCTTATATTTAATTTAAAACCAAGACATTGTAGTGAAACACATTTTCTGCGGTTATAAATTTACTCACCCACTCTTATATCTACTATAGTTTGTGTCTTCCACTATTTTAACTCTTACAGTTTATGACCACAACTCTTTTAACTGCCACAGTTTAAGGCCTTTAACTATTTTAAATGTTACAGTTTATGGCAGAACTATTTTAAATATAACAGTACTGTTTTGGCTGCATTCCATAGATTTTGATAAGTTGTTTCCTCATTGTTATTCTCTTCAATGAAATCAGTAATTGTTTCTTTGATTTGTTCTTTGACCAATCAGTTTTGAAGAATTAAATTATTTAGTTTCAGACTAGTTTTAAATCTGCCTTTCCACAAGAACTTATTGATTATGATTTTTATTACATTATGATCTGAGGAAATTGCATTTATTATTTCTGCTTTCATGATTGCAATTCCTCCCTTCTTTGTCTTGGTTGAATCCCAGTAAATTCTGCTTCACCCTCTTACTGTTACTCTGTGTATGTCTACTTGACTCAAGTGTGTTTCTTGTAGACAGCATATGGTAGGATTCTGTTTTTTAATCCATTCTATCAGGTTCCTTTTTTGTAGGTGAATTCATCCCATTCACTTTCACAGTTATGATTACTGTCTCTATATTTCCCTCCATTTTGACTTCCTCCTTGGATTCTGCCTTTTCTCTTATCCCTCTTACCCTCCCCTCCAACTTTTTGCTTTTAGTCAGTCTCCCTCCTTTCCTTTCCTTAATGTTACTCCCCTTCCCAGTACTTCCCCTTTTATGGATTCCCCTCTTACACAAGTGCCTTTTAAATAGCCCCCTACCTTCTCCTTCCCCTAGACTGCTCCCCTTCCCACATGCCTGTTTATTACCATTCTAATTCTTTATTGGGCACAAATCAATTCTCTGTCCCAATGGATCTCATTGTTCTTCCTTCTCTGAGTCAATTTCAGTATAGATAAGATTTAAGTATTACCTATCTCCAACCTCTTTTACCCTTCCATTGTATTAGTCTTCTCCCCCCTCCCCAATGTGCTTCTTTATGAAATATAAATTTGCCCCATTTTATCCCTTTTCCCATTTCTCTTAGTATTATCCCCCCTTTTTTGCCCCTAGTTACACACACACACACACATACACACACACACACACACATATACATTTCATTCTTTATAAATTGTCACTGTTCCCTCTTAAGTATACTTCTTCTAGCTACCCTGATGATAATAACAATTTTTAAGTTACCAGTATCATCTTTTCTTTTAGGAATACAAATCATTTGAACCTATTGGATCCCTTAAAAAAGTTTTTTCCCCCTTTCTTAATTACCTTTTGGTGATTCCCCAGAGTTCTATGTTTGGGTATCAAATTTTGTTTAACTCAGGTTTTTCTTTATGAATACTTGAAAATCTTCTATTTTATTAAATGAACATACTTTCCCCTGCAAGAATATAGTCAATTTTGCTGGGTAGTTGATTCTTGATTGTAGTCCCAGTTCCCTTGCTTCCCAGAATATCATATTCCATGCCTTCCAGTCCTTCAGTGTAGATGCAGCCAGGTCCCGTGTTATCCTAACTGTGGTTCCATGGTATCCAAATGGTTTCTTCTTAGCAGTTTGTAGTAATTTTTCCTTGGTTTGATAGTTCTTGAATTTGGCTATAACATTCCTGGGCATTGTCAATTGGGGAGTAAATGTAGGAGGTGATCTGTGGATTCTTTCAATCTCCACTTTTCCCTCTTGTTCAAGAATATTGGGGCAGTTTTCTTGGATAATTTCCTATAGAATGATGTCCAGGTTTTTTTTCTTTTGTCGTGATTTTCCAGTAATCCAATAATTCTTAGATTATTTCTCCTGGATCTCTTTTCCAGATCTATAGTTTTATCAATGAGGTATTTCATATTTTCCTCAATTGTTCCATTCTTTTGATTTTGTTTTATAGACTCTTGCTGCCTTGTGAAGTCATTTGCTTCTAGTTGTTGGATTCTAATTTGTAAAGACTGAATTTCCATCCCTGGATTTTTGGTCATCCTTCTCCTTGTGGTCGGTTTTTCTTTGTAGGTCATCTTTTACTTTCTTTGCCTTGTTTTCAAGCTAGTCAGTTCTAGGTTTCAAGACACTATTTTCTTGTTTTAATTCATATGTCTCTGTTTCCAGATGACTTATTTGCTTTTAAAGTTCTTTTCTTATTTATCTTCAGCCTCTCTTGTTTTTTGAATTGTGTTTTGAGTTCTTCCAAAGCCTATGTCTAATTTGCTGGAGTTTCTGTGTTTTTGCTTGGTGTTCTTTAGTTTTCCTCTATTCCATTTGCTCTTTGGTCATTACCTGTCAATTATAAATCCTTCTTGAATTTTCTGTTGTTTGCTCATATTTTTTCCTTCTTTCCTCCCTGTCATTGACTGTAATCTTTCTCCTCTGTTTATTTGCTGGATGTATGGGAGTGGGCTATTCTGTCCTGAAGGGTCTTCTTCTCTGCTGGCTGACTAGATTAGGTTGATGGAGTATTAATGAGCCCTGAGGTCAGATTTCCCCCAGCTGGCAACAGAAGCTGAAGGTGTGGAGGCTGAAGGGAGCTGTGCTTTCTGCCCCATTATTGAGGCATTCTGTCTAGGTTGCAGCCTTTATTCTGGGATCTAAGTCAGCAGGATTCTTTAGGAGGCTCTCTTAGCATAGTCCCTGGGGAAAGGGTGTTGGAGATTGAGTTTCCCTGCCCTCTGAAGGCTTCTTATCTACCCTATTGATAGATTAGATTAATCCAGTCATATAGTTTGTCTGTGGAGCTGGATGTTCCCTGAGGCCAAAACCTGGAAAATCTGGGCCACCTCGAAATGCAGAGTGATGGCTGTGACTAGGCTGTCCTCCCCTCTGTACCTCTCCTCCAGCTGCCTCCTTGATGCCTGGGGTCAGCACCCTGATATTCTAGCAACCACCAGAGATTTAGCACAGTATGTGGTGGTGGGGGTCTTAGAACCTTCCTTCTTCCTTTTCCTTAAACCAGAGAATTCAGTACCTTTTAAGGTGAATTCAACAAGAGGGTCCCCTGGCTCTGTCCTGTTGTTATATTTGGTTTTCTGTCCCCTCAAAGCACTTTGTTTTTGATTGGTGTGGAAGGGTTTTCACAGAGGACTCATTTTTTGTGGTTTCTAAGTGGCTAACTTGACTACTCCCCCTTTCTATACAATAAATAAGGAACATAAAGATATACAATAAAAAGGGAACATACAACAAATAAGGGGCATAAGGATGATAAAAAAAGGAACAATAAATAAGGAACATACAATAATATATAAGGAACATAATAATATATGATAAATAAGGAAAATAAATAAGGGATATAAAATAAATAAGGATCATAAGGATATACAATAAGAAAGTATAAAATTTAAAATTAATCTCAAATAATAAAATATATTTTAGGAGATTTATTAGTGATCATTAGAAATAAAGGAATAAAAGAGATACAAAATAAAAACCACATGCCCATGGATGATCAGTCATTTCAAAACCCCCATACTTACCATCCTTGCCTTCAAGCCCAAGAGGGCAGGACCCTCTATATCCCTGCCTAATATCTCCTTTCTATAGGAAGCATGTAACAACAGGAAGTCAGTGGGTTCCCAGGAAATGTAGTTCTTTTTTAGGGTAACAGATTTTCAATTATACAGAACATACAACAAATAAGGAGCATAAGGATATAAGATAAAAAGGAACATACAATAAATAAGGAACATAAGTAAAGAACATGCAACATAAGGAAAGATAAAGGTGGCATGGAATTCAATAGTGGATAGTACAACTGAAAAAACATATATTAAATGTTTATAAATACAACAGTGATATAGCCCCTGACCTTAAGAAGCTTATGTTCTTTTTATTTTTAAACCTTTCCCTTCTGTTTTAGTATAATTCTAAGAAATAAGAGTAATAAGAAATAAGAGAAATAAGAGTAATAAGAGTAATAATAAGTAATAAGAGTAATAATAATAAGAGTAATGGGGGGTTAAGTGACTTGTCACCTAGCTAAGATATGTCAAAGGTCAAATTTGAACACAGGTCCTTCTGATTCCAGGATTGATGCTCTTTCCACTGTGATAGCTGTCCCAAGGAGCTTTCATTCTAATAGAAGAGGCAGCACATGTAAAGGAATAATGGACAAGAAAGGGCAAAGTTATTGGAATAGTGAGTGCAGCAATACAACATCTAATGAAGGATCCTTTCCAGAAGCAGAGTTAGATTGATTTGATTACTGTTCTCAGTCCAAGAGGTGGAAAGGATTTATGTCTATAGCAGTAGTCATGAAAGAGGGAGTGAGAGGAGAATTAATACTATAGCAAGAAGGAAGATGATCTGGTTGGGTATCTGGGGTCAGTAAGATGTGGTGAGTTCTCATCAATCACTAAAGTCCCAGGGCATGAATATGGAGATGTGGTTGGAAGGTGTACAGCAGATTAGTGGTAGTGTCATAGCAAATTATATATATATATAAATACACACATGTGTATATGTACATATAGTATCATACCCATCATGTACACATAAACACACACATATATAGAAAATATATAAAACTCCAATATATAACTCCAATATACAAAATAGAACTCCAATGCACTCATGACAAAAAGGCTACCAACTGCCATAGAAGGAACCAATGGAGTCTGAATGCAGGTTGAAGCATAACTTTCTTCACTTTGTTTCCTTCATAAATTTTTCTCTAGTATCGATGCCTGTCTTTTTTCACCACATGATGAACATGGAAATCTGTATTGCATGATAATACATGTGCAATCTATATTATCTATATCATATTACCTGCTGCCTTGGGGAGAGATGAGAGAGCCTAGATTATAAAATATCAGAAATTGATTGTTAAAATTGTATCAACACGAAATCTGGAAAAAAATGAAATGAAAAAAGAAAAATACATGGAAACTATAAATGTATATAACACAATACATATATATATATATATTTAATAACCAGTGAATTTCTAGGCTTATTTAAAAAAACATTTGACAAGAACAACAACCAACTTTAAATTCAAATGAACCAAATGTCTTTTTAAGATGGATTAATTTACAACAAAGTCTTCAACATAAAATATTAGTCCTTTTGTGTAGGACCAAGGAGGCCAATAAGCTCCAGTTTAAACTGCAGATTTGCACAATTAACATACTTTGCTACATTTGATGGCACATGATATATACCTATGTATGCATATGTGTGTGTGTCAGTGTGTGCATGCATGTGTGTGTAAGGGGCTATCTCTTTCAGACTTTGGAAAGAAACAGAAATAATGAGATGGAAAGACCAAAGATGCATGCCATTTAGACTTCAATTGTACCCTTTAAAAGGTGAGTCCCTTTCAAATTTGAACTTATCATTTTGTATCTTGTAAAGAATATAAAACTTTAAGGAGCCCTTTTTTCTGTACATTGTAAAGGATATGTGGTGTTGATTGGATCATTTCTATATGAAAAGTCCAGGAAAACAACTGATGAACCAGCAGAGAAAATAACTTGCTCCCAAGGGCATATATTGACTTGCTTCCTTTTCCTCCAACTTGCTTATTTGCATGGACCAATGAGTAAAATTTAGTATTTAAAAAAGACAAAACAAAACTAGGAAACATAAAACTCCAGAGCTGTTTGATGATTATTGGGTTGTTATTGATTAGCTATGGACAAGTTTGTAGAGGCTAATATTTCAGAAATGTTTCCCCCCTAAACCTTTTCCCCCCTCTCCCTACTTCTCCTGTTTTACTGTAGAAGGCATCACAGTTTTTCCTGTCTCTTGGACTTTCAACCTAGGAGTCATCCTGAATTCTTTACTATCTTTCATCCCCTTCCTTCCCATATCCAAACTGTTGCCAAGGCCTGTCATCTTTGCAACATCTCTGGAATCACTTCTTCTCTCCTCTGACATTGCCATCCCTTTTTGGTGAAGACCCTCATCTCTTCATGCCTGGATTATTGCTCCAGTCTGCTAGTGGATCTGCCTGCCTCAAGTCTTTCTCCACCCCAATCCATCCTCCATTCAACCACTAAAGTATTTTCCTAAATTTCAGATCTGATTATCTCATACCCTTACTTAATAAACACCAGCAGCTCCCTATCACCTCCAGGATCAAATATAAAAGCATCTGTTTGGCACTCAAAGTCCTTTCTAACCTAGCCCCCCTCCCACCTTTCCAAGCTTTTTAAATCTTGCTCCCCAAGGTGTACTCTGATCCAGAGACACTGGCCTTCTGGTTGTTCCACAAACAAGACACTCCATCTCTCTGCTCTGGGCATTCCTGATGACTATCACCCATGCTTGGAATATTCCCCATCCTCATCTCTGCCAACTTCCATTCCTGGCTTTAGACAAGTCTCAGCTAAAGTCCCTCTTTAATAAGAAGCCTTTCAGATTCCTCTTAATTTCTCTTAGTTATTGCTTATTGATCCTGTAAATAGCTTATTTGTACATATTTATTTGCTTGTTCTTCCCATCAGATTGTGAATTCCTTGAAGGAAGGGATTGCCTTTTGCTTCTTTTTGTATCCCCAGGGCTTAGCACAGTGGTGATCCTAGGTGCTTAATAAATGTTTACTGACTGATTGACTAAGTCACCAAGTTAGGGTGAGGGTCTTTAGAAAGGGAACCCCCTCCTGGTATGAGGGAGAGTTTTGGAAAGGAAAGCCCTGTTCTCTCACTTCCTGCTTAGGAGATGACAGGCTTTAGGTCCTAGAAGAGTAGAATTAGAGGGGCTCCTGCTAGTCTGAAGGGATGTGTTCTTGATTTTTCTCAAAGAACATAATCATATTGTAGCTGAGCCTGAAGCTGTATGTGGTAGAGACTCCAGGGTTCAGTGAGGGCAAGTTGAATAAGAATAGATAGGTAAGATAAGACTTATAGAAGAGCATGGAATTTGAGAAGAGGAGGCTCTGAGATGTCCTTTCCTAAGGAAGTGAAAATCTAGGCAGAGGCAACTACTCAGTGGAATAAACAAAAGCAGAGGCCATCATCATGTGGAACAGGCACTAGGACTCCAGGCTTGAGTGAGGGAGGTGATTGGGCACAAGAATTATCAGGACAGATGTCATGTTGCTAGATCTCCCTTCTCCAGACTGTGGACCTCAGTGAAGTATTTCTGTATTTCCTTTCTCAGATCTTTGGGGTCCTCTTGGGAGCTTGAAGCCTTTTCTTCTGGGCATAGGGAAAGTCTATTTATCTTTCTTTGTTTTAAAGATTTATCATCTTTATAAACAGTAAATATGTTGTTTGATGCTGTTCTATTTCATGGTTCTCTCCCAGTCCCATCCGTTATTAGTGCCCTTTTCCTTGAAATTACTTTGTATTTTGGGGATATTTTTATTTACTTAGCTGTATTCATGTTATTCCTTTCTAAGAGACTGTAAGCTCCTTGAAGGTAGACTGACTTGTCTCTATAGCCTCAATGTCTGGCTTGGTACTTGGTACATAGTATAGTATAGTAGTAGTCTCTCGGTACATAGTAGGTACTTCAGAAATTCATGCTTAATTGGATGCTTGTTCAATTAGCTTATGAACTAATCTGTATTTTCCAAACACAGTACATTTGTACAAAAAGTAATTGTATTCAGATGTGTGTCTTACTCTATTTTGGGGAAGTTTTCTTTCCCAATTTTGCAAGTCTTTAAAAACATTTTTGGGGTGTGTATAATTCCTAGTGAGGGAATTATCTCCACCAATGTTTATTGGCAACTGTGTGAAATTTAAAGTTTTAAAGAGTTGACCAGTGGATGATGAGAGATTAAGCAAGGGACTCAAAATCAGTATGTGTCAGAGGCACTACTTGAGCCTAGGTCTTTCTAAATCTGATGCTGACATTCTGGAAAAATTAGGTGGTTTCCTTCTTTTTGCTACTGAGATAACTTTCTAGAGAATTATGATATTTAAACCTGTTGTCAATGTCTCCTCAGGATCACCTTTAGTGGGGACCATATCACGGATGCATGGGAATAGGAATGTATCCTACTCCTTTCCAGGAAGAAAACCCCATGTGGCTCCTTGTGTTCTGGTCCCTTTGCCAAAAGAGCATACATGACCAGTGGTTCCTTGTTGATTCCTTTTATGCTGTAGTCTAGAGTGTCTGGGGTCTGTGTTGAAGCTAATTGGTGAGTGAGCTTGGAAGAGTGCCCACTCAATAGGCTTTAAATGGAAATGCCAAAGTCTCTACCTTTCTCTTTTCTTCCTCTCCTCTGAGTGTGTTGCTTGGGGCTCTGCCAACTCCTTTTCTCCTCTCCCTGTCTTCAGAAGCAGGTATGGTAGCTATGAGCAAGAACATGAGCTTGTTTAAATGAGACTGAGGCTAGCTCTCAAGTCCACAGTTGCTTTTTCAGTTTTGTGTTCACCTGATCCCAAGCTATCCTGAGACACACATTTTCAGCTCTGGTGATAACTGCATAAGTACAAATGTTTGGGAGTTTCTTGGTCTGCTTCTAAGAGATGACCATTAACACCATCCTCCTGCAGCTGAAAAGCCTAAGAGAACCAAAACGTTGACTGGCTAGAAGACTAGGATCTGGTGAAAACTAATAAGAAAATGAAATCTGTTTAACAGCCTCCCAATCCCCTGAGAGACCTTTCCTAGTCCCCGGGAGAATATAATGGGTCACTGTTTACAATTTAAATATTTGCCAAAGCACAATTTTAATCTTAAGTCTTTTGTTTGGGAAACATTTATTTTGTGGTATAATAAATAAATAGCTGTCCTATACCTGATATCTACTACTTTGTGGATTGAGTGACTTTTCTAGAAGGGATCCTGCTAATTCCTTTTGCAGATTTTATACAAGACATTTTCCTCCGGAATTCAGAATGGGGGCATAATGAGAGTTAAAAAACAAATAAACATCTGATTTCTTCTTTGGGTTCTGGGTCTCCCTAAAAATGAACCCACTCTATTTGGGCTCTCATCTAAGGCCCCAAAGGGAAGAAGTCCTCCTTGTGCCATGGGTAAGACAAAGAATATTAGGCTCATTCAACTTTTACTTAAAAGCCTTTAGTGTTGGGGAATGTACTGTACCATGAAGTAGCTCATTCCACTTGAGGGTATTCCTAAATGTTAGGAAATTTTTCGTTATGTGGAGGCAAAATTGCCTCTTTGCAACTTCTCCTTGCTCCTAATTCTAGGTAAAGCAAAGACACCTAGGTGGTGAAGTAGGGAGAGCACTGGGCTTGCAAACAAGAAGCATCATCTTTGCGTTTACTAATTGTGTTACTTTGGGCAAGTCACTTAACCCTATTTGCATCAGCTTTTTCACCTGAAAATGAACTGGAGAAGAAAAAAGCAAACTACTTTTGTGTCTTCTTCAAGAAAACTTCAAATGAAGTTCAAAAACTTCAAAAGGAAGGGCAGAACACACTGAACAACAGCAGCCTAGGCAGAACAAGTCTAATCCTTTCAAGTAACAATCCTTTAATTCTTGAATACAATTATACTTTCCTTTCTAACCCTTTCCCCTGGTTTCTGTTAAACATCCTTGAAGTTCTGAGCTCTCTTCCTTCTTCCTCCACCCTTCAGTGACTTCCTACTGGCTCTGGGATAAAATACAGACTACTCGGTTTTGTATTTAGCCATTCACTATCTTGCTTCAATCTTTATTTTCAGATTTATTTTACATTACTCTCTCTTGTGCAATCTGCTTTTTAGTCAAATAGATCTACCTACTGTTTCCAGTGCATGAAATTCCTTTTTCTACCTACATACCTTTGCATAGAGAAGTGATGGCAAACCTATGGCACAGGTGCCAAAGATGACATACCCTCCCCCCCTCCAGTTAATTACTAGAAAGGCAGAGGGACTTGGGTGGAATTGCTCCCCTCCTCCTCTCCACTGCATCTTATGATATTTTTTCACATCCCCTGCCCCTCTGCCCAGCTGCCTAATGGGAGTTCACAGTGGGTACGGTGGGTAGTTCATAGGCAGCAGAGCTGGAGGGAAGCAAAGAGCTCTGACCATTCCCCTCTCTTTCTCTACAGGTGCTAAGGACATTCTTCACTTCAGCCTCCCCTCTGCCCAGTAGCCCAATGGGAATGCTTCCTCCCTGCCCTGTGTAGGATAAGAGTGGGGGCAGGGCACACCTGACAGTGTGGGGGAAGGGCACTTGGTCTTGGGGGGATCTTGGGGGTGGGGCCTGGCACCTCATCTCTCAAAGGTTCATCATCACTAGCATAGACCATTCCCCATACATAGAACACTCTCTTCTTTCTCTTAGAAACGATATCTCCTTTTAGGACTTAGTTTGAATATGACCTCCTATAAAAGGTGTTTTCTGATACCCTTGGTGGCTAGCAATCCCAAAAACTAACTATTAAATGCTAAATGCTAAAATGTTAGCATTTTCCCCTGGAAATTACTACATACATATAGTATTGACTTCACTGCATACCTCTTATTTTTTCTCCAGTAGAATATAAGTTCCTTGAAGGCATGGACCTATTTTTATTTCTTTTGTAACCTCCATTCTAAGGACAGTACCTGGAGTCTAGTAGACACTTAACCAATGTTTATTGTATTAATCAATTCTTGTGTAGCATGGTCAGCTCTCTCCTCCCTATACCAGATGCCTTCCTCTGGTCATGATCCAGCTTGGCAATGCCCTTACAATGGAAAAGTCCATCTGAGTGGAAATTAATTCAATTCAGTTTAATAAACATTTATTAAATATTAGCAAGACTGTCAAGAGGGGACAACTATTTTCAAAAAACCCACTCGCAGGTTAAGAGCCTTGTGTCTGAAAATGTGTTTCTATCCGCCCCATCTAATTTATTACTTGTTGACACAGATGTGGCAATTTAAATGATAGGGGAACAGGCCATGTTTGCTAGGGTCTCCTGATACTTGATTCTCAAGATGACTAAGATCCGTCTGTGTATTTATGTGGTGAAGAAATGACTAAGTATAATTAACAATCCCATTTCATGGTTCCCCACTGAATTCCTTTGTTATATAGAAGCATAAAGCGAACCTGTCAATCTTTCAAGTATTTATTGACAACATTGGACCCCATAGCAAGTCAGGACCGTCCCCTAGAGCCCCACTCAGAGACTCTGCCCGCATTTATGAAGGAGCAGAGCCTGATTTCATTTCTACTGCTGACAAAATCATTCACTTGATCGCCTCTTCATATAACTTCCTTTCTCATTCCAGCCTATGGTTTCAGTTCTCATAGAGCCATCAAATGTAAATTGGGGGGGGGGGGAGGAGAGGAATGGGAATTTAAAGAGATAGCATGGCACACTGGTTAAAACTCTAGACTTGGAATCCAAAAGACTCAGGTTCGAATCTTACCTCTTACACTTCCTAGCTCTGTGACTTCAGGCAACAATTTCTCTTATTCTTAGTTTCCCCTTCTGAAAAAGAAAGAATTGGATCCAATGGTCTTTGAGGTCCCTTCTAACTCTAAATTTATGATCCTATGACTTTGGTTTCTAGTTCCAGCAGAGCAGATGGTGCAAAATGTTGGACATCACCTCTTTGATGATTATTCTTTATTATGCCCTACTCCAACAAGACCCTCCCTCTGAGTCTTTCCTCTCATTGCACCCATCTTCTTAGAGAGTCTGAGGAGATCCTTGGAGAGACCCTGTCTGTGAGCAGAGATAACACAACTAACTCAGAAAGACAGAATGTTATATAGACCCTGACACCTGAAATCATCATGGGGATACCCTTCATAGGGTAAATTATGATGGATACCTTGCTGCCAATTGGTGACTTGACAATGGAAGGATCTCAGTCTCTCCATTGTACTACATGAGCCAAATCAACCCAGCCTCCTATTTTCTCAGTGTATCCCTTTGAGGAGTGAATGTCTCCCTGCTGGCCCCTGTAACCAGTCTAAGTTTCCAGAAGGGAAAGATGAAGGATCTAAAATGGAAACGTAGCTGACACACACTGAGGGCTTCCGCCTGGGACTTACTATATGTAGAGAGTTCAGGAACTACCCCCTTAGGTGTGAAAGTATCGTTAAGCCCCTGATTTCCTACAAATGCATGCTCTGCTCTCCTAAAATCCCCATTTCTGTAGTTGTCTATGTATTTGATAATAAAAGGGGATGAAGGGGACATTGTTTCCAGGTCACTGTTAGATCGTTATTCAGTTATTTTTCAGACTTTCCCGACTCTTGGTGGCCCCATTTGGGGTTTTCTTGGCAAAGATATTGGAGAGGTAGGCCATTTTCTTCTCCAGTTCATTTGACAGATGAGGAAACTGAGGCAAACAGGGCTAAAGGATTAACCCAGGGTCATGTAGCTAGTAAATATATGAGATTGGATTTGAACTCATATCGTTCTGATGCCAGGCCTAGGGAGAAGGTACCTAGAATGAGAAGGGAATAAACACTGACTGTCAGGTCTTTTTAAAAGCACATTAGCACAGATTTATTGACCTTAGAAGGTAGAAATCAGGGTTCAGGGCCCTGAGAGGATGACTCAGAGTGGAGATGCTTCCATAAACTAGTGAGGACAAGCTTGGTGGATGGAGGGAATCATAGGATCATAGATTTAGCCATGGGAAGGACCTCAGAAGTCACCGGGACCACTCTTATTCTACAGATAAGAAAACTGAGGAACAGTGATTAAGTGACTTACTGCTATTACAAAACTGGTGAATACAGGTCTTATTGACCTGGAGCAATAGGGGCAATTAGGTGAGGCAGTGGACATAGTACCAAGCTAGAGTCAGGAAGGCTTTAGTTCAAATCTGGCCTCTGATATTTCCTAGTTGTTTGATCCTGAGCAAGTCACTTAACCCTGTTTGCCTCAGTTTCCTCATCTGTAAAATGAGCTGGAGAAGACAATGGCAAACTACTCTAGTAAGTCTGCCAAGAAAACTCCAAATGAGGTCATAGAGAATCAAACATGACTGAAATAACTGAACAACAACAATTCCTTGATTTCTAGTCCAGTGCCCTGTCTATGTAGTATGGGGACATAGAACCAGAGAGGGCAGGCCTAGCATGATTGATCATTCATGTCAGGAACCTGGTTGGGAAAAGGGAGTAGGTCTAGCTTACAATTTGATTTAATGCCCTTTCTTTCTTTCTTTCTTTCTTTCTTTCTTTCTTTCTTTCTTTCTTTCTTTCTTTCTTTTTGTTTGGAGACAAACCCTTGCTTTCTGACAAAGACTGAATACCCTTAAAAAAATCAAATGACTGCTTTCCATTCAACAAATTTCTATTAAGAATCAATTATATATTAGCTCAGATAGGCAACACCCTTCAGTAGATACAGGGATAGTTTGGGACCCAGGAAGATCTGGGTTCATATCCTAGATTTGACCCATATTCATTGTGTGATCCTGGGCAAGTCTTTAATTTCCCAGTATCTTCAAGCAATTCTCTAAGTCTATAATTTATGAGGGGGTTGATGATTGATCTATCAATCTGCATTGATAGAGGGGGTTTGCCAATGAGAATTCAAGGAGGGGAAGGGCAGTAAAAAAATATCAACACTATTCTTGATGCTTGATAGAGAAACACAACCGAGGGGGGGGGGGAAGATTTCTTGCCCTCATGGAACTTACATACTACTGGGTGAATGATGATAGGAAAGGGGAGGATTTATGAAATATACACAGAAAAGTAAATACAAGGTCGTGAGAGAAAAAGAGAGAGAGGGAAAGGGAGAGGGGGACAGAGAGAGAGAGAGAGAGACAGACAGACAGACAGACAGACAGACAGACAGACAGAGGCAGAGACAGAGACAGAGAGAAGGTTTTGAGTAGATGTTGGCCCTAAACTGAATCTAGAAGGCAGCAATGGATCTAAAAGATGGAAGTGAGGGGACAGGAGGGCATTCTAGGCATAGGAGACAGTCTGGGCAAAGCCAAAGAGCCAGGAAATTGCATCTAGATTTAGGAGAACAACTAGTAGGCATGTTTGGATCTTTTTCCACTTCAGTCCCAGCAGTTGTATTCCTAGAACAGGTTGATTGCTGTTGCACCATTTGCTGAGTGCATTTGAGATTCTAACAGGGAAGTCCTTTGAAAATGAGCCTTCTTGTCATTCGGAGATTCAAATGAGCAAACTGGTTCTCTACTATTGGCAAATGTTGCATCCATTGAGACGGCTGAAGTTGCCTCTACTCCCTCAGCCTGTTTAGCCTTAGCTGCCTTTTGGTTTTCCTCAGGCCCTGGTGCCTACAATCCCCTTACCTTGCCTGCTTCCTCAGTCTCTATACTCCTAGATTCTCAGGATGAGAGCAATTTTCTTGTTGCTTTTCTATATGAGGGGCTTATATGAGGATATCCTTTCTGGCCAGTCAGGGGTGATGGGAATTATTGTGATGATTCCTGTGCTCTATAGCAGACAGTGGGAAGGGGAATCCTTTTGGCTGATTGAGCTGGTGATTGAGCTTCTCCTTCCTGCCATGCCATCCCTATTTTGCTTATAGGGAAATAACTTGTTATCCAATCTGTGAGATGGTCAGCAGTCCTATTGACTTAGAAAGTCAGAAGAAGGGGAGGAGGTGGAGCAAATTTTGACCAGAACAGGATCAAAGCTGACGTACCTGCTTCTAGGCAACCACATTGTGTATGACTCTGCACTGAGAGGGTGTACTTGAAGAGGATGAACTCAGTGTCTGCTTGTTGGCCATGTGTGGCTCAATGCTCTTATGCCTTTGAGATGACCAGATATCTCTTTCTTGGGCAACTCTGTATCATGTGGAATGTTGAGCTTAGGATCCAAAAAACCTGAGTTCAAGTCCTATATCAAACACTAGTTGTATGATCCTGAGCAATTAAGTCACTGAATATGTCTCAGCCTCAGTTTCCTCATCTGCAAAATGGAGATAACAGTCATTTTGGAGAAATCTTAGACATGAGTCAAAACTTAAGCCTTAATGAATTTTTTCTCAGGGCATCAGGGTGAGGGATGTAATTAGCCAAACACTATGAGAAAAGAAATCTGACTCTTCCATGTAGTGAGCCTGCCCAATATTGAACCCAGTTTGGACCATATATATATGGGACTATAATAGAGGAAGTCCTTACTGGAAGAGGGTAATGGTTGAGTAGTTTAGTATTATCAGCTTCACCAGTGCCATTTTCTTTATTTTTATGTCTGAGACTAGTAAGGAGCAGTTCATTTTTACCTAGGGAGTTCAGAATGCCTTCACTATCTATTTTCAGTTACTTAAATTCTCCATTGGTTAGTTAGTCAAAAAGCAGGTGCCAGGCACTGTGCTAAGTCTGGGAATACAAAATAAATAAAATAATAATAAAAATTAACAAGATACAAAAATACAAAACAAACAAATATTCCTTGCCCGTGAGGACCTCACAATCATGTGAGGAGACAACATGCAAATAACTATGTAGTTCAGGGGCAGATATGTAGAACAATGGATACAGTACTATACATGGAGTTGGGAGGACCTGGGTTCACATCTGGCCTCTGATACTTCCTAGCAGTGTGACCCTGGGCAGGTAATGGAATCCCAATTGCCTAACCTCTTTTGCCTTGGAACTGATGCTTAGTATTGATTCTGAGACATAAGGTAAGGTTAAAAAAAACCCCAAACTGTGTGGATATGTGTGTGCATATGTGCATGTGTCCTCTTTTCCCTTAGCCTGTCTAAAATCAAAGTGAATATTGCATGTAGATAGGTAATTCAGAACTACGATTATTCAGAAAGATGAAGGAAAAGCTATACCAAGTTTTCCAGTGATGGCTTCAGTTAGGAATTGATATTGTCAATAATCGGAAACAAATCTTGTCCATGGTCACAAATCAGCAAGTTGATCAGGGACTCAATTCCTCAATACCAAAATTTTAAATGGCACAGGGCTACAGAGGATCACTTGGCTACAGAATATATAAGGATCTTCCCCACAAAAGGCTATCGGGAGACTCGTCATGACAACCCCTCATTTCAGTCAATATACTGATGCCTTTGAAATGATGGCGCCACATTTGTTAGGTCCAGAGTCAGAAAGGTACTACTCCTACCACTTGCAAACTGGGATAAAGAGCACTTTTTATACATCTCCTCTAGAGAATGATCTTTAGTGATTTAATAATATGGGCTCCTAGAGGTGACTTGCTCTAGAAATGAAACTCTTTCTTCTTTGTGAATCCTCACCCTACAGTACTATTGTCCTTTGAGTTTTTTTTTTCAATTGTTTAAGGACAGCTATAGATATTGGGGGCTGAGCAAACATTAAGATTGGGAGGGGGTAACTTCCTGTTATTTTTTAGACATCAGCTCTGAAGACAAATTCTCCAGGTGGTTGAAAATAATCAATGATGCCTATTTAGGTAAAGTTGTAAAAAGGACTGGACTGTGAATAAGTGCTATGAGAAGGAATGAAATGGTGGTTGGGTCTCTAACTTGGGGAAGGACACCAAATATTTTGTGCTGCAGATGGTGACTAACATGGAGAAAATCTCAGGAAAGATGATAGGATGGATGTCCCTCATCATGATACCCAGTCTCTTTTGCCACCATACTGGGAGATAAATAAGGACATCTGTAGTTCCTAAGAGACGGGGGTGTAGTGATAGAGAAATCTGGTTTTGAGACTTAGCTCTACCACTTACTAGCTGTACCACCTTGGGCTAGTTCCTTCCCTTCTGTGATCCTCAATTTTCTTATCAATAGAATGAAGGATTTGGAGTAGATGGCCTCTTAGACTTTAAGTTCTAGGTCTATAATCCTATGATTATAGAAGAGTGACCCTCTTAAGGAGCAAAGGATAAATAAAGAATTTTTAAATTTAAAATTTAAATTAAAAAAATTTAAAGTTTCAGGTATATACATATATACCTGAAACTTTAAAAATAAAAAAGTAAAAAAAAATATGTATATGTATATATATATACACCACCTATCCATACCTTATATGTACCTTTCTAGCTATATTATGTATATATCTATATGCAACATATGTGATCTATATCTTTATATAGATATACATATCTGTGTATGTACATATGCATAGGTGAGTATAATGCAGATTGCAGAATGCATGCTTGTGGGTGAACCATGGGGGCTCTCCCAGAGAAAATGCTCTGGAGCTCTGCTGTTAACTTCTGGGGACATGCAGGACTTAGAACTGAAGGAATTACTGCTTTGACATGATGACATGATCCTCTTACCTGTCATGCAGTCAAATATGTTGATCAGTGCACAGAGACAAAGAAACATTTCCTGAGTTCTGAAGATCTTGAGTCCATTTCCAATGAACCAGAGGAAGAGTAGGGCTTTATTAACTGGGAAAATGACTGACCAAGTGGTGGTTTGTGACTATTTCCTCAAAAGGACCAACCAGAACACTGCTTTACCATGCTTTCATATGTGTCCTCTCCACCATGAAAATACAGCTTTTGATAATCATACTGCTGAGGTCCCCATCAGTGATGACAAAGCAAACAGTATGTGCATGAATTTTTTTCTTCCCAAACACTCGGTCAAACAATCCAAACAAAAAAGTCAATAAAAATGTGTGCCAGGCACTGAGGATGCAGTGATGAAAAAGCAGACTCCCTGCTTTCATAGAGTGTGTGTGTGTGTGTGTGTGTGTGTGTGTGTGTGTGTGTGTGTGTGTATGTGTGTTGTCTGGATTGAGGTGGTGAAAGGGGATAATGGTTGGACCCATGATGTCATTGGCAGAGTGATAACTTAGATGAGGAAGCTCTCTCAAGAAATGCAGATCAAAAATATTTTGGGGTATCAAAGACCTGGAAACTGAAGGATGTCTCCATCAATTGGGGAATGGTTGAACAAGTTGTGGTATATAATTGTAGTGGGATACTAGTGTGCTATAATAAATGATGAACAGGACAATAAAAAAATTCTCAAAAGACTTATATGAAGTGATGCAAAATGAAATGAGCAGAACAAGAAGAATGTTGTACATATTAACAACAATGATGTATGATGATCAACTGTGAATGACGTAACTAGTATCAGCAATGCAAGGATCCAAGACAACTCCAAGGGACTCATGTTGAAAATATTATCCATCACCATTAGAAGTTCATTTTTAGCTGGAGGACCAGAGGAAGGTCCTGAACACTGGGAAGGGACTCTGGTGTAACCTTTGCCTAGGTCTTGTTACTGCCAAGTTGACAGGCATGGGGAAATTGAAGTAGATCTGGTCTTACTGAGAGTTATCTGATGGGTATAGAGAGAAATGGAGAGCTATGATATAGAAAAATCTCCAGTAAGGGTTCTTTTGGGCAATTAGGTGGTGCAGTAGATAGAGTGCCAGGCCTGTAGTTTGGAAGACTCACCTTCATGAATTCAAATCCATCCTTAGACAGTTATTAGCTATGTGATGCTGGGCAAGTCACTTAATCCTGTTTACTTTAGTTCTCTCATCTATAAAATGAGCTAGAAAAGGAAATGGTTAACTACTCTAGTATTTTTGCCAAGAAAATTTCAAATGTGGTCCCAAAGAGTCGGACTTCATTCAAAAATGACTGAACAACAACAAAGGGTTCTTCTACAAATGATGACTAGCAGGTGTGAGGGATGCCCTGAATAAAGCTGATTTCTAAACAGTGATGGACACTTTTCACACCTTAAGTTTGACAGCAGTGAAATGGCATCGAAGGTGAAGTTGGGGAGCTAACAACTCCAGGATGGCTCTCCTGAAAAAAATTTAAGTATTAGCAATAGTAAGGCAGATACAAGACTTGTTTGACTAGGTTCAGGATTAATAATATCTAATCTTTTGCCATTGGGTGATGAGAAAGCAAAGGGGTCAAAATAAGACCACCTCCCTGTTCATCAAAAACAAACACCAGAACTGACATGTGGATCCAGACTTCGGTCTTAGAGATTCAGAGCAGGACTCTGTCTCTACATTGAGCAATATTTGATGGGAAGCAAAGTTCCTTCCTAGAAATCAATATCAAAAGGTTAGAAAGATACTTTAAATGTTCCTAGTAGGAAGTCTTTCTTGGTAGCTCCCTTACCTCACACCTATTGATTTCCTTCTGAGATTATCTTCCAAAATTGTTTCTGTTCAGTCATTTTCAATTGTGTCTGACTCTTTGTGACCCCTTTTGTGGTTTTCTTGGCAAAGATACTGGAGTGGTTTACCCTTTCCTTCTCCAGCTCATTTGACAGATGAAGAAACTGGGGCAAACAGGATAAAATGACTTGTCCAAGGTCACAGAGTTAGCAAGTGGCTGAGGTAAGATTAGAACTCAGGTTTTCCTGACTCCAGACCTGGTACTCTATCCACTGTACCACCTAATTATCTTTCAATCACACTATATCTTGTATTTAATAATGATTTGTAAGTTTTTAACATTAGAAGGTGAAGGCAGAGATTGTGTTTTTATCTTTCTTTGTTATCTGTGTTTGACCCAATGCTTGGACTCTAGCAAGCACATGATAAATGTTTGTTGTTAATTGATTTACTAGTTTCCTTTTAATTCTTCATGGATTGAATTTTTCTAAACCTTTTTTCAGAAATTTACATTTTTGGTTTGTGCTAGGCCCCATGCCAGGGTGCTTATACCCATTTGCCAATCCCAGGCTCCCTGATCTGCTTTCCAATTATCACTTACCCCAGGGTCTAGGGTGATCATAATTTCAAAGATGTAGAAAGTGAACAGACACAATGCTTCTGAAGATTCCCCTTGTCCTTTTCCATTAGAAGGCTGGGCAATGACCTGTCATTTTTCTTGCTTCGTGGGCATGGGTAGCACATACTCACTCTGGGGCAAGCTGCTCCAGAAGACAGAGCCATGATGAAGTATGTACCCCCCCCACATGCTTGTTTTTTTCCTGTTCACCTTGAGGCTTACATCCCCCCCCCCTTTGCCATATTAATCATTGCCAGTTGTCTCTGGGACAGAGACCTGAATTTCTTTCAATCCTATCTTTATGGTGGTAGTAATCCTTTCAAGGATGCTCATAGGATCATAAATTTGGAACTAGAAGGGACTGAGGAGGCCATTTGGTCCAACACCTTGGTTTTACAAATGAAGAAACTGAGTCACAGAGAAGGTTAAATGGCTTACACAAAGTCATACAAGTAGTAAAAGGTCAGATTCTTAAAAAAAGAAGTAAAGAAGGAAACAAATTATTAAGCATCTACCATGTGCCAGGAGCTTTACAAATATTATGTCCTTTGATCCTCCTGACTACTTTGGAAAGAATATGCTATTATGATATCTATTTTATAGTTGAGTAAACTGAGGCAGACAGGGATTAAGTGACTTGCTCAGTCACACAGCTAGTAAGTGTCTGAGGTAAAATTTTAATTTGGAACTTCCAGGCCAATACTTTATCCATTGTGCCACCTAATTGCCTCTAGAGCACTAGAAATCCAGCATTCTTTTCACTATGCCCTCACTGTTCTTTTTGGAGATGATGCCTTCGAAGGAGCTCATTTGCAGCTGACATTTTTTCCTGCAATCTTTTGCTTATCTCCTTTTCCTTCACAAAATACCTTTAGGATCGTGTTGTTGTTAAAGGCAGAGACAAATGCTTGGTTTTTGCTAGTTTGCCATTGAAACTAACAACTGGGACCACCACTTGCTGTTGCTTCTGTTCTAGTTTTTATTTTGAAGAAAGATAAGACAGACCCTGAAGGACTGTGCTTTGTATACAGTGACCTTGGGGATGGACATAAGGCTTAGGTATGATGAAAGGGAGGACAGAGGGGAAATTGGATTGGTAGATACCATGATATTTCACTGACTGATTACAAGACTAGGAAGTCATTCCAAATTCTGACACTATTTTATTACTTTTACTATTTCAGGTCAGGACCCATTTCAGGATAGGTCCTAGGCAGCAGTGTCCCCCCAACTTCATTCCCCTTTAATCACCTGTGGGCAAAAGTATGCTTGCAAATATCTAACAATCAGCTCTCTGAAAAAAAAAAACTTATCTATAGTACACTTTAAAATTCTCAATATTTTATCCATCACTTTCTAAAGTTTAGGCAATTTGCACTCTTTATGGTGGCCATTGGAAAACGAGAGGATGTCCTTTGATTGGGGAATGGCTGAACAAATTATGGTGTATGATGCTGATAGAATACTATTGTGCTTAAAGGAATAATAAAGTGGAGGAATTCCATGTGAACTGGAACGACCTCCAGGAATTGATGCAGAGTGGAAGGAGCAGAACCAGGAGAACAATGTACACAGAGACTGATACACTGTGGCACAATCAAATGTAATGGATTTCTCTACTAGTAGCAATGCAATGATCCAGGACAATTCTGAGGAACTTATGAGAAAGATGCTATCCACATTCAGAGGAAGAACTTTGGGAGTAGAAACACAGAAGAAAAACAACTACTTGATCACATGGTTTGATGGGGATATGATTGGGGATGTAGACTCTAAATGATCACCCTAATGCAAATATTAATAATATCAAAATAGGTATTAATGGCACATGTAAAACCCAGTGGAATTGCTCGTTGGCTATGGGAGGGAGGTGGGAGGAGGGAAGGGAAAGAACATGAATCATGTAACCATGGAAAAATATTCTAAATCAACTAATTAAATACAATTTTTCAAATTAAAAAAATAAAGTTTAGGCAGCCAACAAAATAATAAATCAAGTCCCAATTTCTAACATTGTAGATTTCCAAGAGTAAAAGCTCATACTGAAAATTTAACAACCAGCTCCTAAAAGTTGGTTCCTGTCACCTTTAGCACACCATTTTCTGGTGTGGGAAGCTGTCTGAGAGATGATTGGGTAATCTGCTGTATGGAAAGATAACACTCGAGGTTCTATATTGGACTTGAGTCAGAAAAAATGAAGTTCAAATCCTGCCTCAGATTCTTACTGTGTGCCTTTGGGCAAATCATTCAACATCATCTCAGTCTCATTCATAATATAGGGAAGATAATAGCACCTATTTTACAGCATTGTTATGGGGGCTAAATTAGATAATATATGAAATGTGCTTTGCAAACCTTAAAGTGTTCTCTAAATGTTTTCTATTATTATTATTTTTCTTTGCAGTTTCCCATGTTTAATAAATCACAAGGTCACACCAAGTTGATTGCCTGCATAATATAAATGTATAAGACTAAAATTGAGCTAGGACATTTCCCAGAGTGAGGATAGAGGTGGGGGGGAGCTAGATCCAAACATTCTATAATCTGAATCAATATTTTCAAAGCGATATTTTATGTTTTATCTCCTTGTATAACTTCAGAACCCAGTCAGTGAAGGGTTTCTCTTTGTTCAGCTCTTTGAAGAGGGCAGCCGGAGGAGGGTGGGGATGGGAAGAGAGGCTGGGAAGTGGAATTGGGAGGCCTGTGTTGAGACAACCCTTTGAACATTTACCATTCTCTTGATGAGAATCTTGGACTGGAGTAGAGCACCATTTGATATGAGAAATTAAAATTCACCCATTCTTCATGATTAATAGTAAGGTAACTGTTGGCTTACATGAGGCAAGACTTGAGTAAGTGTAAATTGCTATTTTATTACTAAAGCAGCTTTTATTATCTGAGATACCAATTATGTACATATCCAATGTGCCCCAGAGTGTCATTTGTCTATATAGCCCTCGTGGGGGCAACAAAGCATTATATTGGACTTCTTGGGTTTCATCTAGCCCAAGTTTTGCTACTGGGGAATTGTTGATTTGATAAATCAATTCATCTCTTTGATGGGGCTCAGTTTCCTTATCTGTAGAATGAGGGGAGGATGAACTAGAAAAAAATGTCTAAGGCTCCTTATATCTCTAACATCCTTTGGTTTTAATTAGGGGTTGAAGTGCCCATTATATTAAAGAATGGTGCTTCATCTTAAAGGTGTTCTAGGTCCTTTCCCAAACTTTAATGAGGGGAAAATGCCAACCAGTTCTCATGTTCAGAAATTAAGTTCATATGATCCATACCCTACATGACTTTTTAAAGATGACATTAGATATAAGGTCTGTCATGGCATAAGAGATAAAGTGTTAGATTGGGAGTGAGGAAGATCTGGGCTTGACTCTCACCTTTTAACATCTATTTACTAGGTGACCCTGGGCAAGTCCCTTAGCCTCTGTGGGCTTCACTTGTCAAATGAGGATAATATAATCACAAAGACACCTCCCTCAGAATACTGGTTTAGGGCAAATACATGTAAAATACTTTATAAACATTGAAGTATTCTATATGTGTCCATTATTATTATGTAGTTCCTCATTCTTTAGTTTCCTCAAATTGCAGTATCAGAGCTATTTTTGAGTAACAAGATGCTGCAATTGCTTTCAAGGCTGGTCCTCCAGGGAGTGAGTTAATGCTTGACAAGTTGTTTCCTTTCCTAATCTCTCCAAACTCCCTAAAGACAATGTTTTCAGAGATGGAGTAGGTCCAACAGAATAGGTCCTGAAATACAAGTAAGTAGGAGAGAATTACAGTTTTAGGCTGGAATTCCCATTCTGGCCACACTGATATTCCATGAGGGTCAGTGATGTCCAGTCCAAGCAGCCAGTGTCGTTTGACTAACAAGATAGATAGCCTTGAGTTCTGTAAAGATACAAAAACAAATATGAGGATCTGAACTTTTTGGGAAGCAAATCAAAACCTATACTCTTCTCTAGAAGAGAGACCATTATAGTCCTTTTCTTTAAAACTAGGAATATCCTCTAGAATTTCCCAAAGGATTGTATGAACATGTAGGAAAGAGTAGGTGCTGCAGAGGTCCAGTCTCCCACAGGGGATGGGGCCTTGGAGGTGAGACGGTGTCAGTGGAATGATGAATGGGGCACAGCATTTGAATTCATCCCCCAGCATAGGTTTCACAGGATAAATTGCTCCACCTTGGCTGAGGCTTAACTTTATTTTATACTCTTATGATCACACATCTACTTGGCACACAATTTCATTCTCAACATACATGTTTCCATAGTTCCTAACAATAGATGTGAAGCCCAAGAAAATCTTCAACAAAACATTGTTGCTAAGTGCGGGGTCAGAGGGTAGAATCAACATGACTCAGTTGGGGAATTCTGAGCACAGATTTGTAAGAAATTTTAAGCCTAGAAAAGAGGGTCCTATATAAGTGGGTACATTAAGAATCCTTAGGTTTAAATTTTGTAAGTAGAATCTCTTGATGATATTCTGATGAGACAGAGTGGGACATCTGTATTAACCCTGAGAGCATGTTGCTCTCATCTGTTTTTCTTGGGAAATAATCATAGCAATTCCAATAATAAGGGGATGTTAATAAGGAAAGTCACTCAGTGGGGTTTCAGTGGATGTTTCCATCTTTCCTAGGAGCCACTTTGTTACCTCCTAGATTCCATGAGTGATCATGTCAAAACATCTTGGCTTGATGGCTCCCAACAAGCAGGGAGATAACACAGTACATAGAGGTACATGAAATTTTGCCTCTTCTTTGGCTATTTTCCAATTCATAGGTTGTAAAGGGCTCTCCTGGAGCTTCTCTCCTAATGTTTTTCTTCTCCCTTTATCACTTTCCCCCTTTTTCTCTGCCCACAAATTCAAGAGGGTTGTATGCAAAGGTATTTTGATAATGTTTAGCATTTGATCATGAGGGGGATACAGCATGTATCTTTTAGGATTTTTAGACTTAATCTGCATCATTATCTTCTTGCTTTCTTAAGTCTGGTAGACAATCAATAAAATAATATATCAAGTGTGCAGGCAGAAAATTTGCCTCACCCGAGCTACATTCCCAGCATCCTTTTAAGTTACATCCTCATTTTATGTAAGGATGTTTGGGAGATAAATTTGGCTGAGACCCACACTGCGGGGCTCTTTTTTTGGAGCTTGTGCTTTTTGGTAAAATACTGCAGGCATGAGTCTCTGTCTTTGCTCTGCTCACTTTACTGAAAGAACCTTCCCCCCCCCATCCCTCTCTTTTAATTATTATTAAAAATCCTACAAAAAAATTTGGAGACCACAAAGGAATACATATAGGAACCCCAATTTTGGTTTCTTAAGAGGGAGGATGGGAGTATTGTATTCAGATTTACAGGAAATTATGATGCCTTGGTCAATTAATGAATTTATTACCAGTATAATACCCTCAATTGCTTCCTTTGAGAGAAGAATTGAAGGAGGTAGGCTAGATTTTGTTTCAATTTGGATAGGGACAGCCAATTTAAGTGGGCCAGCATCAGAAGATGATGTGGCCCAGAGAGACTCAGGTATATCATTTGGGATTTGAAAAGTAAGAGGTTCCTGTATGTCTCGAGTGTCCAAAAGAAGGACCAGGAGCAAAGTTAAGGTTTCCGCTGGCAACTCTAATGAGATAGAGTCATTAGGAGAGCAACTTATCATCACTCTCAGTTTAAAAAGTAAATCTCTTCCCAGAAGATTTATAGGGGAGCCAGGCATCAAGAGGAAAGAATGCTCCACTGACAAGGGTCCCACAGACACCATCCTAGGGTAAAGCTTTGCAACCTTTAGGGGTGTACCTGATATCCCCATTACATTTACTGAGCCAGTGGAATTGCAATCCACTTTTTTTTGAGGTGAGCACCTCAATACAGACCTTGAGGCTCCTGTGTCCAGAAGACAGTCATAATAAATGTTACCAACCTTTTAAAGTCATGTGAAGTTCATCAGTATGGGGGGGCAGTGAATAGGGATAACAGGTAGTAAGATATCAGAGTCTGGAAAATCAACAGTTAAAACCTTTGATTCCTGTGTTCCAACTGCCCTCCCACACCTTCATAATCTTTGGGTATTTCCTTGGGTTCCCCCATGAGGGGCATTACACCTTTATCTGGCCCTCACCACACTTCTAGAAGGGTCACCTCTTTCATTGGTGGTCAGTGAGAGGAGCACAGGTTGCATCCGCATCCTGTACTCCTGGAGTATATGGTGGTGCCATAAAGTGTGGCGTTGCTCACATACAGTACTACTTCCAGTGACATAATCCTTTGTGTGGCGCCTTGTTCTGAGAGTAACTGAACAAGAACGAGGCACCGCGCAAAGGATTATGTGGCTGCACAATGGAAGATGTCAGCATGGTGAGTGGAGATCTGGGGGAGGGTATTCTGCACTGTGTATACTGCTGCCCGGTATAGTGGTGGTGGTGATGGGCCTCGGCAAGGTTTGACAGACCCATCATAGCCAGCACTACAGCCTCTGCTATCCCAGAGAGCCACATACAAATTTATTCATAGTTTTTTTTAAATAGTTTGGCTCTCTAATGGTCTGAGGGACAGTGAACTGGCCCCGTGTAAAAAGTTTGGGTACCCCTGTCTTAGTCCCATGCCTTATGCTTTTCTTAACAGAACTTCAGATCACATTAGCTTTTTAGGAAAGATTGTATTGTAGGGATTCAGACACAGAGATCTTCTCTTTAAGGATATACAGCTTAACAAAATTCTAATTAGACTCAGCTTAATTATTTTTCTATGTCTGTGATCAATAAGGAGAAATTATGTCCCTTTGTGAAACCTGAACATTTAAAATTAAACATTCAGTAGGGAGGTAGTGAAAAAAGAATTACCCTTGAGGGACTAGATCTCATGAAACAATTCATTGGTTGTAGGTATTTTTACTAATGGGCACAGAAGACTCCTTTTCAGTGTTGAAACCTCCCTTGCTTTTTGTTAGGAAATTATAATTTTGGAGACATTTCTTTGCCTGGAGAATAAACTAGCAAAGGGAAGAAAAGGAATTTGAGAAGAGACTCTTGGGCACAGAGTCAGTTTTGCAAGGACTATTATCTAAATTATTGATTGTGACATTTAATAGTTTTTATGTATATAAGTTGCACTGTACTACAACGCACCTGTTAAAATTTGGTCATGGAAATTCTGAATGGGGGATAAACTCATTTGTAACATGAAGCAAATTTATTTTACCATAATCACTTCTATGTGAACTTTCTTCCCTCCCTTCTTTCTATTTTCTTTTCTTTCCATTTCTTTTTTCTCTCCTTTCCTCCCTCTCTCCTTCCTTCCTTTTATGATTTTTTAAAGAAATGATATTAGAGTTTAAAAAATACACAGAAATAAAGAGAAACATTGAAACATTAAAAATCAACAGGTGTATGTCTAATCCAAACTTTTTGTTTGACAGAGGAGGAAACTGAAATCAGGGAGATAAACCAATTTCTCTGAGGTCACATATCCAGTCAGTGGGATATCTGGGAATAGTTAGATGCCAGATCTCCTCATTCCAACCCATGCTCTTTCCACCAAACCATACTCTCTCCTATGTTGTCTTGTAATAATTTCACTGTTTAGATCACATTGCCATCTTCAAGCCCTGAAACAACAGGAATAAGATCATTTGCCTCTACATCCTTCAGAGTGATTAGCATAGAGCTGGCTACTCACCTGATGCTCAAAGCACAGATATAAAAAGAATCAATGAGAAAATAAATGACCTTCTTCATTTTCCTAATTATCTGGGTACTTGCTTCAATGAGATAGGAGAAAGCCCTTCTACATGAACTCCTTGAGAAGAAGTTGATCTTTCCACTTCAACAAATATTGATAAAATGCTAATTATGTGCAAGCAATGGAGATGTGAAGCCAAAAAAACAATTCCTTTCCTTCAGGAATTTGCATTCTACACAAGCAATACATATGTGCAGATAAGTAAATACAAAGGAAAGAGAGGGAGAATAACAAGAAGAGTTTAGCCATATTGGGGAGAAGGGAAGGATCAAAGAAGTGATAGGACCATGGCTTAGAGAGGATGGTTTGATGATAATTGATAATGGAAGGGAGACACAGCTGGTAAAGTCTTATTTTCTTTGTCTGTATTTCCCCTTGCCATGGAGATACTTTAGACTGAAAAGGATGGGACAAAAGTGTTTAATAGAGAGTTGTAAGATAAGTAGGGTGGGAGTTTACCTATGACTTGGACAAAGAAATAAATGGCATACGTGCTAGGATTCAGATGATACAAAGATACAAAGCTATGGATGGCTAGCCAAATGGATGATAGTCATTATCCAAAAGTAGCTTGACAAACCAGAACATTGGGCTGAAACTTATAAGGTAAAAATTAACAGGAATAAATGTATAGTGCATGGGGCTCACCCTCTCCTATTTGGGGACCCAAGAAAACCTACCCTAAATGTGAAGTACTCTGTGAGTCTCCCATTGATGGGCTTACTTTTATTTAGTCAGATAAAAGACTCAGGTAGTTCAAAACAAAGACATTTAATAAAAGAGAAAGAGGAAGAGGGAGGAAGAAGAAGAGAGAAAGAGACACACAAAGGCAGAGAAACAGAGAAATGGAGGGAAGAAAGACAAAGAACCAAAGATAGTCAGAAAAAAGCAGAAAGAGATGTGAAACAAGAGAAACAAAGAGATGCTGTCAGAAATAGACTGAGAGGAAGACAAAGAGACAGAGAGTCATAGAAAGACAGGAACAGGAATGGGACATGAGAACAGAGACAGATGACATTAAGCATGACAGAGATACTGAGAGAGAGGTAGAGGTGGGAAAGAGAAAGCAACATAGAGACACAGAGACAGAGTTAGGGAAAGATAAGTGACAGAGAATGGATCCCCTCCCAGGGGCTTGACTGGTTGTATCTCATCCCTAGATTGGCTTGCCACTGGACTCCCTGTCTGAAGTGGTTCTTTTATACATAGGTCTAAGGTGTGTCTGATCCTTTCAGCCATTCACAACATGTGTCACGTGTGGCATCATTTATTCTTAATCAATGATCAAATGATTCCTTGTATCATCAATAAGTTCTCACTTCACCTTAGCTCTGAGAATTAGTCAGCTGGGAAAAACACAACTCCTTTGCTCTCCTCTTACAATAAAGCGTTCTTTTTTGGTGAATTTGCTTCTTTTTTTCCTGTTGTGGATATTAAGCAAGGCTAGCATCACTCAACACTTGTTTCTTAGCTAATACTACATTTTGGATGATAAGTTTCTTGAGGACTGAAGATGGTGCATTTCTCCAGCTCTGTAGACAGGACCCACCTGCACGGTTAGACAACTAAACATTTATTGATCATGAGATTCTGGTAAGGTAATCCCTAGTTTTAAAGATACCCCTTCTCTACTCTCTCACCCACTGGTCAGTCAGAACCTGCTCTCTTAGCCAGAGTTGACAGTTGCCTGGAGGAGGAGAGGAGAGAGACAGAAGAGACCAGGTCACAGATGAGATTTGAATTGCAGTGATTAAATGCAATTTATTTTACAGGCAGTGGCTGTGGCTTCCTGGCTGTCTCCTTGTACAGATCCCACAGATTCCCTTCCCGTCGTCCTCAGCACTGCAGTGTGGCAAAAGAGTCAGGGAGATAAGGAACAAGTTAAGCCAAACTGATCAATCTCACCAGGGGAAATGGTTTTGCTGCAGAAGAGGAGAGCCCCAGGAGCAGGGCTCATAATGGAATGAGCTGGGGTGGGTGTTATGGCAGTAAGACTGGTGTCACTTCTTTAGGAGAAGGCTGACTGTCTTTTGTCTTTGTTGCTTTCCAGAAAAAAACAGCTGCAAAATCCTTGAAATTTGGAAGAAAAGAAATGACATTAATTTTTTTTTGGATGGATACTTTCCTGTAGGCAAAATAGTTCTCTGCCAGAAGAGCATTAGTTCTTCTCATTATTGTATTGTATTGTATATGGATGGTCGAAGTCAGAAAATGAGCAGCCAACCCTATCTTGAAGCATGGTATCAACCGTCATTAAGCATCTGCAAGATGTCTGACTCTGTCCTCGTCATTACGGGTTTTAAAATTTTACTTAGCCTTCTAAGAATTTGCTAGAGAGATCAGGTAGGTTGTCAAAGTCTGGCTAATAGCCAAGGTGATGGAAGAACAGCTAGCAGATTCAGACATGGTACTTCTGTCTATTTTTTAATGCCTGAAATTAATGGTTTAAGGGTGGCAAGCTGGTATAGTGGATAGATGCCAGGTCTGGAGTCAGGAAAATTCATCTTCATGAGTTGAAATCTGGTGCCAGACACTGACTAGTTGTGCAATCTTAAGCCAGTCACTTAACTCTTTCGGCCTCAGTTTCCTCATCTGTAAAATGAGCTGGAAAAGGAAATGGCAAACAAATCCAGTCACTCTGGAAAACCCCAAATGGAGTCAAGGAGAGTAGGACAAAACTAAAACCACAACTAAACAACAACAAAACAAACTGTTTATGTAGGGATTTGTGGTTTGAAATATTGAGCACTAAAAAAAAACAAAACAAAAACCAACAAAACAAAACTGGATTCCACCATCATAAAATTTGCAGATAGAAAAAACCTTAGCAGTCATCTAACCAGATGTTAGATTGGCCTGTGATTTTTTTCAAGACTTTGATAATTGTATTTCAATATAATTGGTTTCCTTGGTAATCCTATGTATTATATTTTATGCTTTTGAAAAATTCTAAGAATAGATTCAGGCTTGATCAATTTGCAAAAGGGGTCCATGACATTAAAAAAAATTTCCTGATCTGTTTCCCTTCATTTTGTCAAATGAGGAATCTGAGACCTTTTGAGTTTAAATAATATGCCCAAGGTAAATAGCTGAGCTAGAATTCAAGTCCAGATTTTCTGATTCTGTATACCACACTGCTTGGTTTTCAAACTGATTTTTACAATTCACACCAGGATTCTAGGCTAAGAAAATATTTTTATGTACTGAAAGTCCTTTTCAAGAAAGATATTATTGTTTCTCTTAATCCTGCCCCCATGGTGGGACTGGGTACAGGATTTGTCCTGGGCTGAAGCTGAGGCTCATACATTGATTGTACAGGCAGATACATCTGGAACAAGGAAAGCCTTCTGATTGCAAATTCTCATGTAGGGAGGGACCATATGCATGGAACTGATCAGAAAAAAAAGCCATAGGATGTGACTAAAGACTCAAGGTGTTACAATGAGTGGCAAAAAATGAAAAAAAAATCCCTCATCATGGGAATTAGGGGCATGGTGTCCCATGATCTGGAAAGTCCATGTAAAATGTTTTGGCTCTCCCTTCCTATTAGAGAAGGTCTGGATTTTTTCTCTTTCTTTTATGGAGTATTTAGAGTAAAAGAAATTGTGTATATTTATGATATTAAAAATAAACTATATTGATATAATTCCATAGACATATTTTATGCATTTATGAGTTTCTGAGCTTTTTCTGTGTCACCTGCTGGCCTTCATGAGTCATCTGAGGCTTCCTCAAGATTGTTTAATTTTTCATCATGACCCATGATATATCAAAACTTTAATGGGGAAAGCCACAATGTGTAAGGGAACCTCTAGTTTCATGTTTAAGAGCAAGTTTGAGTACCAGCATCAAAGCAAAATCAAAGAACAAGTAATGAACATAGTCATGGAGTCTTTGATTATGAAATTCCAGCTCTAGAGCTGGAAGAGACTGAGAAGGTCTTCTAATTCAACCCTTTCATTGGACTAATAAGGAAACTGAGGTCCAGGGAGGTTAAACAACTTTGCCACAGTCCCAGTGACATTAAGTATCAGAGATAGAATTAAACCTGGGGTTTTCTGACTTGAGAGTCAGTGACCTTTCTACCTTCTCATTCTGTCCTACCAATATTGAGCCATTTGGATGGGTCAGTGGCTAGAGCACAGGGTCAGGTGTCAAATCAGACTTCAGAAACTGACTGGCTATATGACTCTAGACAAGTCATTTAACCAGTTTGTTTCAGTTTTCTCATCTATAAAATAGGGATAATGATAGCACCTACTTTCCAGGGTCATTGTGAGTATCAAATGATATAATAATACCAAAATGCCTGACACATAGTAATTGTTATCAATATAAATGTTGGGCAGTTAGGTGGCACAATGGATGAGTCAAGAAGACCTGATTTCAAATCTGATCTCAGATATTTATTAACTGTGTCATCTTGGGCAAGTCACTTAATATCATTGGCCTCAGTTTCTTCATCTGTAAAATGAGCTGGAGAAGGAAACATCAAACCTCTCTAAGATCTCCACTAAGAAAACCCCAAATGGGATCATGGAGACTCAAACACAACTAAAATGACTGAAGAACAAAAATAGAAATATTAGTTGATCAGTTAAGTCTGGATGAGTCTTCTTGATTCTAAGCCCAGTACTCTGTCCACTGTACCACCTAGAAGCCCAAATAGACATTAAACTATTATTATTGTAGTGGAATAACTGAATACTCGTACTGCTACAGTATTTTTATATCCAGAATCATGAGATTGTTCCCCTTATGTTAGTTCCCAGGGAGATGGGCAACTCTGGGAAGTCATGGGTAGCAGAATCCCTTATTAAAGAATTAGCCTTGGGAGAAGGCTGAAAAAGAGGCATAATGCAATAACATTCCTAAGTAGAATCCTAGAACTCTAAGGAGCTTTGGGGACCATCTAGTTCAGGGGTCTCTGAGCTTTTGTGGAGATAAATTATTTTCTGTTTACCCAGAGTAGTAAGAAAAGTCATTTGGGAGTAAAGATAAGGTATACTGAATATCAGGTCAGGATATGGGTTGGGGTGTGCTGGTCAGCAGTGATTGACTCCTTTCCCACTTTTCTCCCAGAGTAGGGAGTCGGAGTGGTATCTTCCTGTTGTAGAGAAGAACCTTAGGGAAAATAGCTGTAGAATATATGTGTCCTCCAAACAAGGGTATGCTGGTAATGTTTAACAACCAGCTCTTTAAAAATATACACAACAAAATTTTAAGTTTAATCTGAATTATTCACATTTTCTCCATTATTTCCTTGAATCTAGAAAAATCAATGAAATAGTAAAATAAGCCTTAATTTGTAGATTTACAAGGTACAGATGCTTATACTGAAATTTTATTTTTAATTTGTTTTTTGGCTCTTATTTTAAAATATTTTCCCATATTTACATGATTCATTTTCTCTCCCTTCCCTCTTCCCTCCCCTCTCCTAGAGCAGACAAACAATTTCACTGGGTTGTACAATTGTCACTTGATACCTATTTCCATATTATTCATTTTTTCTATGGAGCAGTTTTTTAAAGTCTTAAAGATTTAAACCCCAAATCACATACCCACATATACATGTGATAAGTGATGTAATGTTTTGCTTTTGTATTTCTACTCCCACAGTTCTTTCTCTCAATGTGGATAGCATTCTTTCCCATAAGTACTTCAGGAGTCATACCGGAATTTTAATAAGAGCTCTTATTAGCTAGTATGAATAGGAGCCAGTCCCTACATCCCAAACTCTCCATCTCCACCTAACGTGGCCCATGCTACTGGGATGACATGGCTGTAGCTGCTATTCCACAAATATAATAATAGATTTTGTGCTATATTGACTGATATCATATTTGAAGTAAGTCCCTATTTGACCAGGTTAATGAAGGCTAATGACAAATACTCAGGCTCTGAATCTGCATTAAAAACAAACAAATACACACACACACACACACACACACACACACACACACACACACACTTTACCATGGGGGCAGCTGAGTGACTCAGTAGATTGAGAAGCAGGCCTTGAGATAGGAGGTCCTGGGTTCAAATCTGACCTCAGACACTTTGTAGCCCTATGACCCTGGGCAAGTAGCTTGACCCCCATAACCCAGCCCTTACCACTCTTCTGCCTTGGAACCAATACCTAGTATTGATTCTAAGGCTGAAGATAAGGGTTAAAAAAACCCCAAACCTTAACTTTTGTCTTAGAATTGATACTAAGTATTGGTTTTAAGGCAGAAAAGTGGTAAGGGATAGGCGATATATGAATGGTTCAGGGTCACACATAGAAGAACCATCTGAAACAAGATTTGAGCCCAGAACCTCCACACCTTCTCTATTCACTGAGCCACCTGCCTGCCCCACCTGAATGAATTTTGATCCCTTTTTTCTCCTTTCCCCTTTAGCAATTAAGTCTTGCCTTTCTTCCTTTGCAATGGTTCTTATGCTCCATGTGTCAGTGGATGCATAGCATTTCCACTCCTATCCCATCTATAACACTATAAATTTTTGCCTCTTTTTTTAAACCTGTTCTTCATCTTTATTTCCCTTAACTGGATTAGGAAAGTTAGATGGTGCAGTGGATAGGGTACCAGGCTTGGTGTCTGGAAGACTTATCTTCCTGAGTTCAAACCTAGCCTTATATACTTCCCAACTATGTGACCCTGGGCAAGTCACTTAACTCCATTTGCCTTAATTTCTTCATCTCTAAAATGAGTTGGAGATGGAAATGGCAAACCAAAGATGCAAAAGTATCTTTGCCAACAAAACATCAAATGGCATCATGAAGGACATGAGGGACAACCACCACCTGAATTATAACCAATTAAACAAGATTGTATCAAATAATTACCACATATGCAAGGCACCTATCTTGTTCATTGTAGGTCCTAAATATTTCCTGAATGAAAGAAATAAAGAATGTTGGAGTAGCTGAGATTAGATTAGAACTCATGCTTCTCCTTAGACAATCCAGTGTTCTTTTCCACTATATTGTACCCTGCTCTCATTTTCTTAGATGTCAGCTACTCATTAAATATAACCTTAAAAACAAGACTGAAGTCTTTCTTATAGGGCTATGATCTCAGGAATGACCTCTCCACCCTGTCTCTGTCTCTTTCTTTCTCTTTCCCTCTCTTTCTCTCTCTCCTTTTCTTTCTCTCTCTTCCTTTTCCTTTCTCTCCCTCCTGTTTCTCCCCTTCTCTCTCCCCTTCCATCTCTCTCTTTCCCATTTCATCTCTCTCCCTGCCCTTCCCCCCCTTTCTCCATCTGCATCTCTCTTCCCCCTCTGCCTCTCCTCTCCCTCTTTATCTTTCCCTTCTTCTTTCTCTTTTTATCTCTTAATTTTTCTCTTTCTTTCTCCCTCTATCGCTCCTTCATTCCCTTCTCTATTTATCTCTCTCTTTCCCTCTATACCTATTCCCAGCCTCACCTCCTCCCCCAGCCTTTTCTTTGAAATTTGGTTGCTGTCCTTTTTTGTTCAATTGGTTGAGATATGTGTCTCAGTCCATATGCCCAGAGGCTTGGAAGTGATGATCATACTTTTAATAAATGAAAAAAATATAAATTCTGTTTGAGAAAAGGCATTAGCTGTCTTCTCTTGGCTGCCTCACTCTCTTTTAATAAACAACAAATATTTTTAAATATTTACTAGATGAAAAACATTGTCCTAGGTCCTGGGAATAAAGAGAATTTTTTAAAATCCCATCTCTACCCTCAAGAAACTTACATTCTACTGTAGGAAGCATGCATATGGATAAGTAAATACAAGATAATTTGAGGAGGAGAGAGTGCCAATGATTAGGTGGTAGAGAGGAATTGGGGAAGGCTTTTTGAAGGAGATGGCACTTGAGCTTAGCCTTCCAAGAAGATAAGGATTCTGAGAGGGCTAAGGGAAACATAAATAAATTCTAAATAAGGGTGACAGCCAATGTGAAAACTTAGAGGCTGGATAGAGAGTCCAGCTTGGATAGAAGGTGCTTAAAACAAAATTAATCTAAAAAGGCAACCAGATTGGGGAAGGCTTCAAATGTCAGGCTGCTGGGTTTGTATTTTGTTCCAGAGAAAAAGACAAGCTTTTTAGCTCTATTCAATCAACTATTTAAATGGAATGGGATTTGTTTAGTGCATGATAAGCAATATTTCTATCTTCAAATCTTTAAGTCCTTGGCCTGGAAGAAAGATGACTTGGCAAGGCCATCTAGTCAAAGTTCCTGCCTCTGGGCAGGATATTAAAAATATTATTATTATACTTTCCCACTCCATGTAATATTCCTATAGAGGATCGGTTGGATTCTTTGAGGTGGGTCAGTGAACTTATGAGCAATGACTCCTTTGAGCAGCAAGTCATTCTCAGAATTTGGATTTCCATTCATCTGCTTCAGGCTAGTCCATCCTTTTAAACAGAAACAGCATTTGGCTATACAAAGAATGGGGAAGTTATTCTGATTAGGGAATTGCGCTAAAGATTTCACTTTTAAATGGTATCCACAGATAGCTTCTCCACCAAAATAAACACGTCTCAGGATGAGGCTAATACTTCAGTCTTGTGGTCAGCCTGGCTGAGAGAAGGGGCAAATTTAATGTCAACAACTCACCCATTTGGTAACCTAGCCCTTGCAAGGGAAACAGGCCCTAAATATTAAGCTATTGGCTTCTGTCTGTACCTCTTGGACTTACACCCTTATATGTTGTCTGGTCACATGGCACCATGTAAAGAATACTGGACCTGGAGTCAGAAACCTGTTCTGAAATTCTGACAGTTATTAGTTGTGTGACTGTAATATGTCACAACCTCTCTGAGGTTTAATTTCTTCATCTATAAAGTAGAAATGATAATCATAGGCTCTTCAATGTAGAAGTGAAAGAGTCTTTAATTGTCACCTGGTCAAATTCTCCCATTTTATAGGTGAAGACTGGTTAGTTGACTAGCCCAAGGTCACAAAGGTAATAATTAGTGATAGGAGCCATCTAAATGGTTCTTTTGAGATGGTGGAAACAGATGTAGACTACATAGGAAGCTGCCACAGTCATAGAAGTTGTCTTCTCTTAGGTTTTAGGCAAAAGCCTCTAGAGGACCAGAGTAGTTTCAGCTCTGGGTCTGTTAGCAGCTCACACTTCTCCTGGTCACACCCATCAAGCTGTTACTCCCTTTTCAGAGGAAAGATTTAGGGGAAAGGAGATAGATCATTTGTTGATTCAACCATTCCCTAACTATTCACTCATTTATTCATATACACTTACTCAGAAAGTACATGGAAAAGAGTCAGGTTTGGAACCCAGGTCTTCAGACTTCAAATCTAATTATTCCTACTTTATTAGGCTGCTTAATATTGTGTCACTTTAGAGCAGTGGTTCTCAACCTTTCTAATGCCGTGACCCCGCAATACAGTTCCTCATGTTGCGGTGACCCCAATCCAAAAAATTATTTTGGTGGCTACTTGCTACAGTTATGATTCAGAATGCAAATACCTGATATGCATTATGTATTCTCATTGCTACAAATTGAGAGGTTGAGAACTGCTGCTTTAGAGGGTAATTGTAAGGAAAGTTCTTTAGAGAGACAGTAAATTAGTATTTGCCCAGTAATTACCCTGCTTGGTAGATGGTCCTCTTCTGGGAGCCCTTCTGGCTCATATTCCAATTGGTCTTCCATTTTGCATCTCCTTAGCACTTATACACACTACACTATTTCATATTTGCGGCTATATTATATGATCTCTATTTCTTTTCTATCCCTCTATGGTATGGTGACTTCTCATTAAATATTATTGGTTAGCTGCCTAGCTAAAGACTTGCACAGGTTGGAAGAATTCAAAACTCAGTATCTTCTTTGGAAGCCCCATTTCTCTAAAACCTACAAATAGGTGGGAAATCACCATGACAACCAACAAAAATCATCTAAAGACCACTCAGTCACTTTTCATGCATGCATTCCTCACCCTCTTTTTCCTTCTCAGCAATTTAGAACTGGACCTTACTTCATCCCAGGGGCATTTCATTAGGAAGAAATCAAGTCAAGGCAGAGAGGTGGAAAATGGGAATATTGGGGAAGTGAGAAATGTAAGAGTAGTGGCCACAACCAAGTAAGGAATTCATCTCACCCCCTGGTGTTCCTCTGTTGCTATGGCAACTACCCATCTGCTGGTACATTTAAAGGAATATCTTCATTCATTACATGTTTACTTTAGAGGAACTCTATTATGGTGTTGGTTTTAGGTGAACATTATAGCACATGTCTATATGCCTCATAATCACCAAATGGTCAGAAGGTAGGATTCCTTCCAGATCACTGATCTGATAATGCTTATGAATATAGCTGTTAAAGGTGGTTGGTCAAACCCAAATCTAGGTCCCATTTGTGTTATTTTTGAAGTAGTGATATTCTTGGGGCCAAAATCTGGGCAGGACTTGACTCTAGTGGGTAACTGGGCAAATCGTCTGCCAGCCCCTGGTATGATGGATAAGCAGGAAGGATTTGTCCTTGATTGGGGTCAAAGTAGATAAAGCAGGTGGCAGGAAGCAGTTATTTTATTTCCTTGGTCAGCAGGAGGGAGGAGGGACTTTTAAACAGTGATTTCTGGCTCTAGGTTCACGCCTTTCCAATAATATCTCCAACAATCTCAAATAGTGTCATAACATTCCCCAATAGAATTAAAGTTCATTTTATTTTGTTCTAAACCCTTGCCTTCTGTTTTAGAATCAACACTAAGTATCAGTTCCAAGGCAGAATAGTGGTAAGGGCTGGGCAGTAGGGTTTAAGTGACTTGCCCAAGGTCACACAGCTAGGAAGTATCTGAGGCCACATTTGAATCTAGGACCTACTGTCTCCTAGTCTGGCTTTCTATCCACTGAGCCACCTAGCTGCCCCAAGTTCACTTTAATTTAAGAGTAAATAATGTTTTTTAAAAACTTGAGTTCATCTCAGAATTGTCATATTACAGAGTTTGATTGTTGCTCTCCCATTAGGTGGTGAACTCTTTGAGGACAAGGACTGCCTTTGTCTATCTTTGCATCCTTGGTGTTGAGCACAATACCCGGCACACAGTAGGTGCTTAATGAAGGCTTATTGAAACAACTTAAAGTCAAATTTTGCTTAAATACTTTGGAGGAGTGGAAGTTCTGGCTAATTTGGTTTTCTAGTAAACTGAAAATTCCCTAGAAATAAAGGGATTGTTTTAGATGATTGCTAAGGTCCCCGCCAGTCCCAATAGTATATTCCACTTCAAGAATCTGTGATTTCATAGATTTGTAAGGATATTCCCTTGGTCAATGTAGACTATTTCTTTGCCACTTCTACCTCTGCAGATGGTCTTTGTGAATTGCTATGGTCTAATATTCATAACCTAGTGTGAAACCTTCTGGTGCTGAATTTCTCTGAATGTTAGCACGTCATACAGTTCAGCACTGCACCCCACCTAAAGTCTTTCTAGCTTCCTAGTCCCCCAATGTTCACATTTTGCCAACAAAACCTCTGGGAACCAGAATATTTTTCAGCTGATAATGAAGAGTCAAAGAAATGCAGAAGTAACTTTCAGTCTGAAAATGTTAGAATTTGACATTGAATTTTAGATTTTCTAAGAGAGAAGAATTCCAGAACTGAAAGTGACTTTGGAGATGAATGGCCAATCCATGGCTGAGAGCAATTCTTGGGTGTGTGTGTGTTGAGTGACACTACCTTCTTGGATGACAGCCTTCTTCTGAAAAGAAGTTAAAATGAAACCTATTCTTCTGATTTTTGTCAAGGACTCTTCAAACCCCATTGCTTCCATATTATGTGTTTTGACTTCTTGGAGATTTCTCTGTGACTATATTTGCAGTAGGTAGTTGGATGGTGAGTGGGAACCAAAGGGTAGAAGTAAGAAAATTTGATTCTTTTGTCTTTCATGTTCCCATGCACCTTTGTCAATGCTGAGAAGCAGCTATCTGTACTGCCCTCTAGTGTGGTTTCAGACTTGCTTTGATGTGTGCCAATGCCAGTCACTCTCATAGAAATCTAATTACATAAAGATCAGGATGCTTCCTTTCTAATATACTTATTTCAATACTCCAAGAATCCAGTATTTTCTCAGTATAGAAGCAGTGTGGTATATTGGATAAAGCTCTGGACTTCAAATTAAGAGCTGGGTTCAATTCTTATACTTACTAGCTTTGTGATCCTATACAAGTCACATACCTTTTTTTAGGTCCAGTTTGATCATCTATAAAATGAGGGAGATTGACTCTATGGCTGTTAAAGATCCCTAAATCTGGGATCCTATTTAACCTCTGCACTCTAGGCAATTCTTTATGACTATAAGTTGAAAATAAAGTGCCAATCTGCAAAAAAGCAAGCAGAAATACCCTAAAATCAAGGAGAAAATAAATATGGAAACAAACAAACAAACAAACAAACAACTAACCAATAGGCAAAACAGTTCTAAGGAGAAAAAAAGGATAAAATTTTGTAGGGAATCTCCTAAATGGGAGTTCTCTATACCAATAAAGTCACAGATTTGATTTCCAAAGGTACCTACAATCACAAACGAAGATCATAATCCCTCTATGTCTTGGGAGACAAGTCTTCATGGATTGTTGTGGCAAAAAAGAAATCCATGGCCTGATGTGTTCATGTGCTCTAAACTTAACTAGGCTGGACTTGGATGATAGACACAATCTGTAACCAGCTGTTTCTCTGAGATAAGCCAAATGCATTAAAAAAAATCTCTTACCCTAGGAGTGGGGTGGGATGAGATAGGGAAGGAAAAAGGGTGTAGGGAGGAGAAATGATGAGTAAGCTAATATTTTGGAGTTTTAAAATTAGAGATGTGGCATTTATAAGTAGCTTCAGGGATTAAGCTTCATGCAGCAGCCTTTCACATTGAAATGGAATTTTAAAAAACCAATCAAGCAAACAAGCATTTATTAAGTACCTTCTATATGCCAAGTTCTCTGCAAGGTGCTCTAGATACAAAAAGCAAAGTGAAAATCCCTGAGTTCCAGGGGCTCATCTTTGATGGTGGAGGCAAACATCCTTATAGAGTGAATATTTGAGACCAAATTATTTGAATGAAAAGATTTAAGAGGGAGGCGAGACTTCTAGTTCTCTCTTTGCAATGAATAAAAGTCTGTTGTAGATAGCTATGTGGCACAGTGGGTAAGATGCTAAGTCTAGAGTCAGGAAGACTCATCTTTCTGGTCAAATCTGGCCTTGGACACTTGTTCTGTGACCCATAGCATATCACTTAAACCTGTTTGCCTTAGAAAGAAAGAAAACCCCAAATGAGGTCATGAAGATGTCAGAACAAAACCATATATTATAAGTTCATACTGCATCCTAGAGATTCCCAACAAATTTCCCAACCTTTCTGTTCCCTTGCCTGGTCTTTCCTCTCTACAATGTACCCTTCATATAGATGCTAACATTGTCATTTGAATACACAGGTCTGCTCATATTATTTTCTTGCTCAAAAATCTCCAGTAGCTTCCTATTGACCATCAAACAAAATATAAACTCTTTATCTTGGCCTTTCAGGTCTTCCACAACCTGGCTCCAACCTACTTTCCCAGCCTTATTCTACACTTCTCTCTTTTAAGCTCTCTAAACTTTAACCAAACTGGTTCACTTAAGTTTGTTCCCTGAGCTCATCCTAACCTTGCCTGTGGCTATGTCTTTGGGTATACCAGTGGTCTCAAACTCAAAAAAGAAATGGTGACACCAAAACACACATAAGGATCCCCACATGTATATATTGATTTAGAAAACATCATATTAATATAATCTATATTCTATTATATTTTTTATTTTGTTAAATATCTCTCCATTTCATTTAAATCTTGTTCCAGAGATTCTTGGGAGTGCTATAGTCCATGGGCTGCATTTTTGACATTCCTGGTATACACTAACCCCCATGTCTATAACAGATCACTATCACCAAACTTCTGACTATTGATATCTTTCCCTTCCACCTTCAAAACTCAACTCAAGTGCCACCTTCTCCATAAAACCTAACCCGATCCTGTCAGCTTAAACTGAAATGATAACTCCTTCCTGGATTATTTAAGGCCATTCCACTTGACCTCTCCTATCTACTTAATTATTTTCTAACATCCATTATAGTTATAATTTTATGGGGTATTTGGTCTTCTCATATGACATTGCTCATGAAAAGTATTTGCAAAAAGAATACAACAAAAATAATTGCAGCCAATGTGTCAATAGCTATTTCAGAGGATAAATAAATAGTGAAATTCTATAAAGATCTTGAAAGCACCCATGGAATTACTTTGATGCTCAGTGATTTTAACATAAAGATGGGAATAGTCCAGGATCACAAAAAAGTCAGAAAGTATGGATCAGGAATTAGGGAAGAAGGAGATCAAAGATTTGTAGCTACACCAAAACATCCAATTGTATCACAAATGTATCCAGGAAAGAATCAGAAAGTACTCAACATGGCAAGCCCTACATAATATCCCCCAAAGTGATATTGTATCTTAATGGTCAGGAGGTGATTTGATATTGATGTAGGAACCATTTCTGAGCTAGCTGTTTTGTTAGCGCAAGGATAAAAATTAATGATAAGCTAGAAGACAGAATAAAAATTAGATTAAGTACACCATGTTCTTCAAAATTGAGTCAAAGGAAGAACATCCAATAATTATATCATGATCTATTTAAACAAGTGATTAATAAAATGATATATGACAATAAAATGATATATGGATGGATAAAGGACACAGCCACATACTTTATAGAGTTTTAATTTATATACCTCAATTGCCATGGCAAAGACATTACAAAAAAACCCTAAAAGGAAGATTAGTCAGCAATCACCTGATAGACTTGTGAAGCAGAGAAAAATAGCAACCAAAGGCAATACTGGTTTAGAAGATAAACTCATTTTTAAAAAAACCTTATTGAGAAGGAGGATGGGTGATTCTAAATATTATCCAGTCATCAAATGGAAAGAATAGATGGTAAAATCAGTTTAAAAGAAAGCTGAGCAAGAATTTCAACTAAGAAATGTCATTCCGAGTATATTTAAGGCTGAAGTAGGCAGAAAAGAAATAAGAAAGAATGAAAAGATCTGCAAGAATTTTTATAACAAACTCTTTTCTCCATCAAGAAAAGTAGAACTACTATACTTGGATTCTAATATCACAGTCCCAGGTATCTCGACGGAACATTGGTAGAGAACAAGGACAGGAAAGCCACTGGTAAAATCAAAGGTGTGTAAAGATTGGTACTGAAAATGACAGTTATGAGGGTATTAAGGGATCAAGTCACAAGGAGGAAGTCACAAGGGCTCAGAAGAAACTTCAGATTTGACTAATGCAAAAAAAGGTGGAGAGAGTAATAACTATGAACTTTACTACCTATTTTCTGATCTATATACATTTTAAAGACAACAAGTATATATATCAAGGAAACCTTGGATTGGGGTACTTGTAGGGAATAGTCAAGATTTTTAAAATGATATTTTTTAGTAGACTATCTTTACCTTCTTCTATCTTTAACAGTTATTTTAAATATATAAAGAATTCCAGACTACCTCTGTGTTTTCAGTTTAGTAAGTAAATTTCACCATACCTTGAAAGATACATCAAGAGAGACAGATTTATTTAATGATTCTTCTGATCATTTATATTAGGTAATGTATGTGCAAGAGAAAGGCATACTCCAACCAAAGTAGTTTGCCAATATTGTAGAGAAGATTCAGAAGCCAAACTGAAGAGTGATCCCTTATTGATGGAGAACATCTTTTTGTTTTCTGGTGAACTTGTACTGATTGCATCAAGCCCCTCAACATTTCAGAGCTCTCTGGATGAGATCCATAAGCACTCAAAAGATTTTGGCTTACCAATACACACAGAAAGAACCCACCCCCCCAAACAATTTGATGAATAATGTTCTATTTACTTAGCTATGACTTTAAGTTCGATGATCCACCAATACAGCACATCCATTAGTAGTTCGGTCTATCTATGTATCTATCTTATCTATATCTATATCCTGGAGAGACAGTATAAATGGAAAAAAATTAGTTAAGAATTAAATAGGAGTTTGAGTATGGACAGATTGCCTTTGGGAAATAACAAAGCCCCTTCAATGAACCTGAAAATTCTTCCTTAATCAAAGAGCTATTTTTTTTCTAACACTAATCTTCTGGTAGTGTTAAAAGGCAACAAGCCATGAAATGCTATAGTTTCCAAAGAATTAAAATGATTACCTTTCAGAGTACAATGGGAAAGCATGTGTGAGTACATAACAAATAAAACAATATGAAAAACTTGGTTAAAGGTTGGCAGCAAAGGAATTTACGTTTGGGGAAAAGATAGGTTGGTTTTAGAGCAAGAATGATATGTTTTGGATGGTCTGCGCGTGCCACTGGTATCCTTGTAATGTCAAGAAGAATCAAAGAAGTCCCTTAGCACATAGTTGTGTTAACTAGTCCTTCATCCCAATCCAGGGAAAACTGAGACTTGCTGGATGCTATGGACCAGAATGGATAAGCTTTGATTTCTATCACTGGAAGGAATAGCCACATTGATGGGGCCATGAATCCACATGATTATATTACTTATGTGTGTACATGTCTCAAACCCTTGGTTATATTGTGATTTCCCTGAGGAAATTTATCTTCAGCACCTATCACAGTTACTTGCTTTGCAACTAAGATCATGGATCTAGAGTGAGAAGGTGCCTCACAAACCATTTAGTCCAACCCCTTAGTTTTATATATGAAGAGACTGAGGCCCAGGGAAGTATAGTCAACCTAGTGGATACTCAATGCGTTCATTTAAATAAACATTTAGTAAATTCCCAGTAGGTACAAGACACTACCCCCTAAATTTTTTATTATGAATTCAGTAATAATTCACAAATGAATGTTTAATTATATGAGGAACAAAAAAGAGAATTGTATATAAGTTCATAAAGTCTATAATAAAAGTTTTTAAATGTCTGTTAAATTAAACAAGGTAATAACAAATATTTCCCTGTTTGCTTCCTCTTATGAATCTCATTTTGTTTTAGGCTCTGTGTCCTAAAATATTTTAGTGCTGTTGGTGCTGTCAAATCCTCATATCAAATTGGCATATTAAAATAAAATAAATCAACACATTTACCATGTATGAAAATGTATGTTCCACTCTATGCCTCTCAATAGATGGGTGACATGCTTCATCATTAGTCTTATCAAGCCATGATTAGTTATTGTGTTGGCCAGAGTTCTATAGTTTGTACTATTATGGTCACCATGTAAGTTATTCTACTGGTTCCATTAATCACACCTTTCATCAGTTCATACACATCTTCTCAGGTTTCTCTGAATTCATCATATTCATCATTTCCTAGGGCACAGAAATATTTCATTGAATTTATATTTCAGAGTTTATTCAGCTATTCCCCAATTGATGGATCTCCATTTTGTTTTCTAGTCCATTCTTCTAAGATGCTATCTCTGTCCCTTTGGAGAGAAAATGTGATACATCTTTTAGAGTACTATACTAGTGAGCTCTAGTATATCAATGAGAGAAACTGGCATTTACATTATCTCCCTTGCTTTTTGTGATCACCTTATGAGAAGATAGTGCAAGCATTATTATTTCTATTTGGTAGATGAGGAAATAAAGGCTCAGAGATGCAGAATGACTTGTCCTAAATCATATAAGAAATAATGGAATTAGAGATCAAGCCCAGGCTTTCCACTTTCTAACCCAGTTCTCTTTAATCTTTATTAAGGTCATAGGATCATTTAGGTAGATCTAAAAGGGACCTCAGAGGTCACTTAATGCAACCTCCACATTTTTTTTAACCTCCACATTTTAAGGATGAGGAAAGTGAGGTCCAGGGAAGCAAAACAACTTCCCCAAATTCACACAGGTATTAAATGGCAGAACTGGGGTCTGAACTCAAGAACTTTAACTCCAGAGTTGGTGTTTTTTTTTTCCATTATGCCACATTGGGACATCTAGGTGGTGCAGTAGATACAGTACCAGGCATGGGGTCAGGAAGACCCAAATTCAAATCCAAGCTCCAGCTGTGTGATCCTGGGCAAGTCGCTTAATCCTCTTTGCCTCAATTTCCTCATCTATAAAATGAGCTGGAGAAGGAAATGGCAAACCACTCCAGTATCATTGCCAAGAAAACTCTAAATGGAGTCACAGTTAGATGCCACTGAAATGACCAAACAAGAACAACAAAGCTCTGTATCATTGTGGAAAGTTGAACCTGTTTCCTACTCTTTGGAATATCAGAAGATCATAAAAGGTACTATTCCTCTCTTTCCCATATATTGTCTTCCTTCATTAGAATCTAAGCCACTTGGGGGCACTTGTTTGCTTGTATTTCTTATCTATCTATATTATGGCTTCTCAAACAGCTGCTTGAGTCAAACAAGAGAAAGATCTACACCAGCAGCCTTAGAGAAGAATCCACTTAAACTCCAATCAATTCTATCTCAATCAAGCCCCACTCAAAAGACAGTGGCACTTGGAAGACTTAACACCTACAGTGCCTCAGTCCAGACAGAGATGAAATGATTCCCTGTCTGCCCTTATGGCTTTGGGCTTTCTCTGTTTAACTTTGTTCTCTAATCCAATCTATGCTGGAAGCTGAGTGGTGACTAAACTATTGACTCACTCCTTTTATGGCTATTCGGGAGCCAGAGCATAGGAAGGCTAACCCAGAGGCAGCCCCAGCTGAGGCTTTAAAAAAATCCCAATAAGTTTATTTCTGTTTTTAGTTGGGGTTTGATTGCCTAGAGGGTTGGAGCCTGGGACAGGGCAAGAAGGATGTAAGAGGCAGTGAGTGTTAAAGATAGATTTACTGGAGTGGGGCAAGGTCCCACAGGTACCCAGTCCAGACTGACATTCTCTCTCTCCTGATACCTAACTTCATGACCTACCTAGGGGCAAGCTAAACATCTTAAAGGCTACCTTTCTACTCAAGACTTGAGGGGACTTTTTCAACTTCTTTTGGTCAGGTGTAGTCAAACTGGTTAGTTGGCATCTTTTAGACTTCTTGTTAAGTCATTTCAGTCTTGTGCGACTCTTTGTGACACCATTAGGAGTTTTCTTGGCAAAGATACTGGAGTAATTTGTCATTTTCTTCTCTAGTTCATTTTACAGATGAGGAAATTGAGGCTAAGAAGGTTAAGTGATTTGCCTAGAGTAATACATATAGCATCTGAGGCTGGATTTGAACCCAGGTCCTTCTGAGTATAGGCATGGCACTCTATCCACTGCACTAACTAGCTGCCCATTTTTTAGATTAGAACTCTCTAATTAATTACCAGCTAAATCTTTTGTTTAGTCATTAGACAAGTATAAGCTTTGTTATAATACTGACATAACAGGGAGATACAGAATTTGCCCAGAATTATAGCAAAAAATCTCTTAATCAGAGATGTTAAAGAGAGATAGTTTTTGAAGAAGACCTAAGTTCAAATCCTACCTCTGATGTATACCAACTGTGTGACCCTGGGTAAATCATAATGTTTCAGCTTTCTAAGAACTATGTAGTCTCTAAGTTTCTAAGTTGCAGAGAAGATGCTGATCTATATTGATAGAGGGAAGTTCCTTGCCTTTGTTTTATTTTGTTGCTTTGTTTAGTTGTGTCAGAATCTTCATGATCTCATTTGGGGTTTAATTGACAAATATGCTGGAGTGATTTGCTATTTCCTTCTCTAATTCATTCAACAAATGAGTAAACTGGGGCCAATGGGATTAAGTGACTTGCCCAAGGCCATACAACTAGTAAATGTCTGAGGTCAGAGTTGAACTCAAGAGGATGAATCTTTCTGACTCCAGATCTAGCATGCTATCCACTGCCCCATGTAGATACCCTTCCTTGTCCTGGAGTTCCCCAAATGAACAAAATAATGAACAGCTCTTCTTTCTATCCTATTCAGATGTGTATTTGATAATAGCAATAATCATGGCAATAACAACAATGACCCCAATTTATGGGAGCATTTATGGGTTTAAAATAAGAAATTCAAATCTAGAAAAGACCTCAGAAGTCAGCTAGTCCAACCTTCACTTTTGAGATGAGAAAATGGAGGCTCAGAGACAAAAGCCACACAGCTAGTAAGTGGAATTCAAGACCCTGTCTTTTGACTCCAAACATAGTCCTCTTTCCAGTCACTGTCCCTAGCACTCTACTTACAACAACCCTGTGTAGTAAAGGATAGGAAAAAGACACCCAGTGAGCTTAAGTTCCCTACCTATGTTCACACAGTTAGTATTAAAGACAGTATTTTTTGGAAGTATCCTCATGCTGGTTTTCTCTAGAAATGGACAATTGACTAATGATAAGGAATTAAAATCATATAGTTTCAGGAATGGGCTTTGATAATTGAATTATAGATTTAGAATTAGAAGATGGACCTTAACCTGGTGTCTGAGAATTAGTTTTAAAAAATATTTTAATTGCTACTTCAATGTAATTGATTTCATTTGTAAACATATATTTTATTTTATGAATTTAAAAATATTCTGAGGAGGCCATATGATTCACTAAATATCCCAAACTGTATAAGAGATAAAAATTTAAGAATCCTTGATCTTGTGTAACTTCAGGAAATTGAGGCCCAGAGTCACACAGCTAGTATTAGAGCCAATATTTTTGGAAATGGTTTCTTTAGTTGTCTTTCTCTAGAAATGGTCAGTTGGTTAATGATGAGGAATTAAAGTCAAGATCATCTCAGCAGTTGGATTTGATAAGAGGTTTGTAGGTTCAGAGTCAAAGGGAATCTGTGAGACCATCGAATACACATCTTTAATTTTATAGAACATGAAATAGAGGCCCAAATATATTGAATTACCTGCAGACACCAGGTTAAGAAACCAATGTTTTGGGGAAAATGTCATTTTGAGTTTAAGTAGCTTCCTACTTAAACACAGTATGGATCACAGGAGACTTAGCAGTTATTACTATAAAGGAATAAAGAGTTTGGACTATAATGTTCCAAAAGGCAAAAGTTAAAGATTTACATTCAAAGATGAACTGTCTATTAAAACTAATTCTAATTCTATTGGGGAAAAATGGATCTTTAATGGAATAGAGTAATACTAAGATTGTTGATGAGAAAGGCAGAAATGGTTAGATATTTTGGGATGTGAAGGAGCAAAAAGGAAACATAGAAAGATATACATTTTTGTTTAATTAAAAGAGAATATTTTGGGGCAGCTAGGTGGCTCAGTGGATTGAGAGTCAGACCTAGAGATAGGAGGTCCAGGGTTCAAATTTGACCTCAGATCATTACTAGGTGTGTGACCCTGGGCAGGTCACTTAATCTCCTTTGCTTAGTCCTCACTTTTCTTCTGCCTTGGAAACAAGGCACTATGTTGATTAAGACAGAGTAAAGGTTTTTTAAAAAAAGGAGACTATTTGGGGAAGAATTGTTTACATGTTAATAGGAGAATAAAAAACAAATGACTTCTCAGAATGCTAATATCTTTAAGGGTCAGAGAAAAGTTAAAAAAAGGAGGACCAAAGGTGATTTTTAATGGTCTTAGAAAAAGACAAAAATGTGAAGGCTAGGAGACTATACTGGGGGAAAAAGGGAGGTAAATCACTATTGCATAATAGAAAGATATAAGATAAAAAGAATATAGTCAGGGAGGAAAGGGTGTAGGAAATGTGTATGATGAGTTTCACCTTCATCTGAATCAGATAAAGGCAGAATGAAGATAATTACAAATCTACCCCACTCCCTTTCAGCTTTGAAATACCTTAAACTTCAGAGGGAAAGAAAGTGGACAATGCCAAGGGAGGGGTAGTGAGGTATTTGAGAGGGAGGGGAGGGCAGGTATGGGAATTGTCATTTAAAAAAATATTCTTTTACTGTCAGTCTCTAGAAATGGTGATTTGAATAATGATAAAAAATTAAGTGCTGAGTAGCCTCAGAAATGAATTTTGATGAGAGAATCATCGATTTACACCTGGAAGGGATCTTAGAAATCATCAAGTATAATCCCTCATTTTACAGACCCAGAAAAATGAAATGATTTGCCCCAAATCAAACAGATGAAAGCCCAGCCAGGGTCCAAACCGAGGTCTTCTGACTACAAATCCCAAATCCTTTTCTCTATGCCCCACTGACAGGGAAGCAGAGTCCAAGTCCAGTCAGTACAACAGTATTCAGACTCCTTTAGTGGTCTAGGCAAATTTTCAGCTAGATTGCAAACTCCTTGAAGACAAAGGCTGCTTTTTATTTCTCTTTTTCCCTACTGTCTAACACTTTTTTTCTTCATATACATTCTATTCAATAGATAATTGCACATTCCTTGCAGGAATACATTTTATAAATGGATTTCTGGATGTGAAAGAATTGACCAAAATAGATTGTGAAGGGCATATTTTGAAGGTGGATCAGACATCCCTCCAGTCCTCATGGTACTTTTCCATGCCATCCCTTAACAGTCAGGAAATGTTACAGAGATGTCACCTCAAGGACTCACCTTGGGTTACAAAGCACAGATTTGTAACACTTTTCCCCATTCCTTAAGGAACAGAAAACATCCAGTGGGAAGTATGCTTCATTAGAAGCTATCCCTGAGATTTACCATTTAATGACACACTAATGATACCTTGTAATGCTAGCACTTTAAGGGCTTTCCTCACAAACACCCCAGGAGGTAGGCAAAGCAAAGATGATCAGCCCTGTTTTACAGGCGAGGAAATGGAAGATTAGAGATGTTCGTTCAGTGATTTGCCTATGTTCAAACAGCTAGTATCTGAGGTGGGATTCAAACCCACCTGTCTTGATTCTTGATCCATAGCACTGCCCATTATATTACATTGCCTAATCTAAACACTATGCATTCACATGCTAAGAATTTTCCTTTTCCAAAACTTTTCAACAGATGATCTCATTCCCCCTTTACCCCAACTCTGTGATCTAGGAAAAGTAGGATTTATTATTAGTATTTTTCAATAATTTTCAATGATTTTATCAGAGTATGAAGCTCCCTGATGAGAAAAATTCCCTCTACCCATACAGACAAACAACTGCTCTGCAATTTATAAACTCAGAGAGTTGCCTATGGGGTTATGAAGAGGTTAAGTGACTATCCCAGAGTCACCTAGCCACTATATATCAAAGGCAGAATTTGAACACAGATCTTCCTGACTCTAGGTATCTCTCTATTTTGCCCTGCTTTCATTATTATTATTATTACCCCCTTTTTTATAGGTGAGGAAACAAGGAAGTTGAGATCATTTAGCTAGTTCATGGCAAATTCTGAGCCAGAAACTGGGTCTCTTTATGTCTATATTGGGCCACAGACCTTTTCATAGGCATATGCTGCCTCCATAGAGTCAGTACCAAAAGGATGAATGGGAGTCAGTTGTTAAAGGTGGAATTATAAATGGGAAAAGTATGCAGCTTCCTTGGGACAGTGTCCACGTGGGGGAAACACCACAGAAAAAGCCTTTTGATGTAACTTTAAAATGCATATTTTTAATGCTAGAAAATGATACTTTCTACCACATGTAGACATTTATTTTGCAATAAGTCAAGTCATACATTTTGCAGCAGAGACCTTTTGCAAATAGTAACACTCAAGAAATGCAATTTTCTTGCTTACGGTTTTGTAGCAGCTTTAGCAATAGAGCAAGACAGTGCTATGTGGAGGGTGTGACAGGTATGGGTGGACTTTGGCCCAGGCTAGATCCTTTTTTTTTTTTTAAACCCTTAACTTCTGTCTTAGTTTCAATTCTAAGACAGAACAATGGCAAAGGCTAGGCAACTGTTTAGTGCAGGGTTTTGTAGGTGTGATGAGTCTGAGGTTACATTTGAATCCAGTTCTTCCCAACTCCAGGGCTGGTGCTCTATCCACCATGCTGCCTAGCAGGATCCTTTTCTGAAATCCATTTTACTGGTTTTGTTAAATTATAGAGAGTAATTTGCACCCCAATAGGCTCCTTTGTTTCATGTTAGAGAGACTAAAGGATAGTTGGTCATTCACTGATGATTATCAACCAAATCTAAAGGAGGGCTCCAAGCTCTTCTCTCTCTTCCTGGAGGACAGAAACCTACTGTAACTAATGAGATCAATGAGGAGCTAGGGAGCTTCCACCAGGGCAGAATGAAATGTTCTCTCTGTTCTTTATTGAATCCAATCATTTACATCTCATTGAATCCAATCAAATTAGCAACTTATCACATTAAAATTGTGCAAGTAGTGATTGTATCAAGCTGGCTTAACTCAATACTAAAAAGGGGTGTGAAATAGAGTACAAGTTCATTTTAAATCCCATTTGACAGAATTGAAAGTCAAATGCCCCTCTTTACTGAAATACATCAAAATAACTTTCCCAAGGCAGCCTCAGTAGTGAACAATCATTCACTACAGGATGGAAAATGAGAATTTTGAACATTTTTGATGTTGATGCAATCCAAGGGCTGATTCATTTTGACATATATACATGTATACTTAGTTTGAGGACTGAGGGGGGAAACAAGAGAATGGAAATCTCTTTTTATGCCCATGTTTTTCCATTTCTCTTCAGTGATTGAAAGCAGAATCTAGGTGCAATGAAAAATTTTTAACAAAATTATATATATATATATATATATATATATGTATATATATATATATATATATATCCTCTGTTTTTATATCATCTATTTTCCCACCTGTGTCCCATTTCCCTCTTACCACAGAGAGATATCCCTTATAAATTAAAAAAAAATAAAAAGCAGATGAAAAAGAAAACATCAAAAAAGTTCATCAATACTTCCAAAAAATCTGATATAATACACAGTGTTTCAACACCTGCAGAGCCCACCACCCACCTCTACAAAGGAAAAGGAAAAGGCATCTTCTCATGTCTTGGGACTAAGCTTGTTATTCATAGCAATTTTGCAACATTCATTTTTTTTTATTATTTTTGATTTTATTTCCATTTATGTTTCCTGAGTAATATCTGAGGCTCTGCATGAAGTTAAACAGTGAAATTGAATCAGAACTCAAAACCATATAAAGCACTTTCTTCATAGATGAGCTAGTAGGAGTACAAAATATTGTATTCATGTCCCAAGACATGAGTTATGTACTTATGTCACAATGTAATGTATAGGCATGTGGAAATTCATCTTGGACTTAGTAACAGAAGGTCTCCCACTAAACATTGGATGTGAATATGCTAAGTTTTGAGCAGGGTCAGTAGGTCAGTAAGACAAGATTGGGGCAACTAGGTGGCACAGTGGATAGAATGCTGGGCCTGGAGTCAGAATTCCTGAGTTCAATGTCAGTGTTAGACATTTACTAACTGTATGACCCTGGGTAAGTTGCTGTCAAATGAGTTGGAGAAAGAAATGGCAAACCATTCCAATATCTTTACCAAGAAAACCCCAAATGGGGTAACAAAGAGTCAAATATGATTGAAATGACCAAAGTGGACAAGAGGTCTGCCAGAGCAATTCAGAAGCAGAGCAATGGCAATCACCATGGACAGCTCTAAAGGAATCTCTGTCCTGATATGCAAAATGTACCTTGTTTATCTGGAGGCATTCTGTAGCTGTCTGCTTGATAACTTTCTCCATATTCATATCCAACCTCACCCCTGGCAGAGTTGACTAAATATTAAGTGATAACTGGATGGTTGTACCATGGATGAAACTATTTTTTGTTGTTGTTGTTCATGTCCTCTTTTGTCTAGACAATGCCATATCTTTCAGATTGGGTTTGGGTTTCTTTGGGAGTAGTTGGGGTCTCTCTCCACTTAGAGTTCAAGTTGTGTAATTTCCTCAGTGTCTTTTAGGCTCTCATTTGTCAGAATATTTCTCCACGGGGGTGCTGGCATCAGAGTTTGGGCAAAGGAACTTCTGACTTGGTTCTTGATATTGGTTGTTCAATCATTTTCAGTCATTGAAGTGAGTGGGGCCAGATATGAACTCAAGATGAACTTTCCTGGCCCAGCACTCTATTCACTGCACCACCTAGCTACCCTGTTCTGAAAATACATAACTCTTATTATTCTCTTTCCTTCAGTCAATTCCTATCTTCATTTCTTCTCCCTGTCCTCTTTATCTTTTCTTACTCTTCCCCCTTCATTCCTACTTCTTTAAACATTTCTCTTTATTTTTCTATCTCTTTGCTTTCTCTTTTCTTTCACTCTCCCATTGTCTCTCCATTTCTTCTCCTGTTTTCTCTTCTGTCCAGTCTTCCTTTACCTCTTGCCTTACTTTCTTCCCTCTTTCTCTTCCCATTCTATTTCTTCATTTTCTATTCCTTTCTTTTCTCTCCTAGTAATCTAGGGTGCATTTGCCTTTGAGGTGGGGAAGGTGAGGGATGATCAAAGTTGGGACTGGGAGAGAGAGGCAAAAGTCAATCATACTAATTCCTTTTTAGTTCTTATATTAAATGTTTATGTCTTACACTTTATGTTTATAGAAACACATAAAGAATCTTGAATCCCTGCTTAGATCAGGGACTTTCTAACTATTGCTCAGGAACACTTGAGTTCTACATTACATGAAAATGTTGCTTTTCTATGTAATGACAAAGTGGTAGTCAGGAATTTCAAGTATCATAAAGCAACTTAACCGATAACAAAAGATAGAGTATGTTTGGCACAAATTCCTGAAAAATTTATGCTACTGAATTTATAGGGAAAATAGAAACATTCTTATACAACTTCTAGTTCTCAGGTCAGCTCAGTCTTCTTGAAACCCCTGATTTAGATGACAGGAATATTAACATTTAGTCTATGTCAATATTACCAACTTAGGGAAAAATTGTTAAAATAGCTTCTCAGTGTGTAGATGGAATAAAATAGGGTACCTGAATTAATTTCTTTATCATTTGCTCCATTGTTATACGGTTGTATATTCATAACCCCAGACACATATATGTGTGAAAAGAAATGAGATCCTATTAGGCCAATGGAGAGGCCTCATGACAGAGGTCATGTCCTGATAGACAGTACTCAAGCTATGGAGAGTCTAGTTCACTGGTCTTTTACAATTACAAGTTATCACAAACCTGTTTGAGACTGGCAGTGGTCTGGAATGCCATTGAACTAGACTTGAACTGTAAAGTTAATACCTACTCTAATACTTTGAATATTCATGATTTTTACAGTGTGGGCACACCAAGAGGCACTACAACCTAGTAAACAGAGAACTATCCTTAGATTCAGAAAGATCTGTGTTCAAGTCTTGTCTCTGATACATATAGGATATGTATTCCTGGGTGATACTTTGACTCTGTATTGATGGAGGGAGAGTCCTCATCTGAGATAGCAATGAATGCATTGATCTAATCTATTTCCTTTAGTCTCTGAGTAAACCAATTGCCAAAGCAGATTTAAAGCTTTACTATTTCATGAGTTGTTATGACTGAAAAAAAGTTCTTCCTGATGGATGATCCTCTGGCGAGGAGCCTCTCCAAAGTTAATGAAGCTTGGTTCCTAGAAAACAAACATCCATTTTTTAATTAAATCTGTACTCAAAGACTTTACATCCTGGCAAGGCCTTCTAGACTGTGGGTTTTCATTGGGTTGGGCTAGCCTTCAAGAACCCAAGACCACTTCCACACAATGTTCTGATGCATTGAAGTAGGACTTCTTCAAAGACATAGTTTAATTAAATATCTATTTCAAACATATCTGAAAGAAGAGAACAGAGAAATGAATATAGATAATCAACTGGACAGGTCAATGAGAGGAGAGTGAAGGTGACTGGAAGTCTGTTGGGAAAGAACTAGCCTAGAGTTAGAAGACCTGGGGCCCTTGATGTGTGACAATGAACTAGTCCAAATACCTAAGGGCTTCCCTTTCCTTATTTGTGAAATAAGGGAGTTGGGGTCTTTTGACTGATCTTTTGGTGAGTATCTCTAAACCTAACTTGGATAGTCCTCAGATGACAAATACAACCACTCCTTGGACCCAAAGGACTAAAAACCCTATCCATTTTGGTGGGACCTTCCAGAACTTATACTCCATTGGCATGGTATTTTAGAACACTTCCATGCCAAGATGGGAGAGAATAGGACTTTTTAGTAACAAATTTTCCCAGTTCTATTCAGTTTATTTTGGTACACTGGAGTAATGGATAATTTTAATTATCATTCTCTCAAATGTCTTTACCTAGAGGAGGAGCAGACTACCAGGAAAAAAATTGTACTGGATTATGATGCTTACCTACCGCTTAATGATTAAGTAGGAATGCAGGGAGATAGATTTTCCCATGCTTACTGACATCATTTCCACAGACACTATTGCAAACATGGAATGATTTACCATGAATCTTGTGTTTTGAAAGCAAACACCTGAAACTAGTCTTTAATGACTTTGTCCCACAACACCAACTGCATTTGGGTTGAAGCAATTAGGAAAGTGCAAGCTGACAAAAGAAAACACGTTGTTGGATAAGACTCAGCATCTCATCAAATATTCACAGTCCCTCGATGTGTCAAAACATAGGAGAAGGAGGAAATCTTAAGCTACAGATTTACAGGCTCCCCAAACCAAGGTCTTATCAGATATCACTGGGGTTCTTTGCCACTCAGGCTATTTCACTTTATAAGGAACATTAACTACGTGGTTCAAAATCCTGGGCAGGAGGTGATTAAATGACATTTCTTTTGTTGTAATGGGAGAATTTTAAACTGTCAATAAAAGAACTCTTCTTCCAAGGACAAATTCCATATACAAAGAAAAGCTGGTTTGTAGAGTTGGAAAGCACCCCCAAGCAAAATGACTTTTAGCTAGCTAGTTAGTGGGTTAAAGTCTAAAGCTGTTTTTCTTGATTTCTAGCTGCTTGTTTATTTAACATAAAAGAGCCATAGATCTGATTATTCCTCCTCCTTCCCCCCACATCCTTGCACATCCACTCAGCATTTTATCCTAGATTTCAGCATGCCACTCTCACTTTGGCAAATAATGCACCATTTAAAAAAACAGCTTGTGGGCCACTAGCTCAAGATTACACATATCCTACAAATTCATTGGCAGTATTTAAGCATAGGATAGGGATTTTGCCTGGGGGTTAAGCCAGAAAAATGTGTTGTCACTTGAGCTTGGATCTTGAAAATAATTTCAGTGTGCATCTGCTGGCATGAGGAGGGGAAGAAGGGAAGTTGGAGGGATATGAGTTTCAGAAGAAATTGTACTTTACTTGAATGCATCTCATTAGTAAACAGGGTCCTGTAAACAGAATGGAGATCTTCTAAAGGAAACTCAATCTTCTGAAACCTGGGAAAGGGAAAATAGATTCTTTTGGAGGGTTGTACTTCCTTTTCAAACCCTTACCTTCTATCTTACAATCAATATTATATATTGCTTGTCAGGCAATAGTAGTAAGAGCGGGGGTTAAGTGACTTGCCCAGGGTCACATAGCTAGAAAGTGTCTGAGGCCACATTTGAACAAAGGACCTCCTTTCTTTAGGTCTGGCTTTCAAACCATTGAGACATCTAGTTGTCCCCTGAACAGTTGTATTTTCTGGTACTTTCTGAAATTATCTTGCTTGGCATTTCTTATTTCACCATAGTATTCCAATACCATCATGTACACAATTTGTTGGGCCATTCCCCAACTGATGGATACCTCAATTTCCAATTCTTTGCCATTAGAAAAAAAGCTGCTCTAAATGTTTTTGCACAGGTAAGACCTGTCCATTAAAAAAAAAAATCTCTTTGTTATACAGACCCAGTAGTGACACTACCAGATCAAAGGGTATGCACAGTTTTATAGCCCTTTGGGTACAGTTCTAAACTGTCCTTTGGAATGTTTGAATTAGTGATACTTTTTTTAAAACCCTTACTTTCCATCTTGGAATCGATACTGTGTATTGGTTTCAAGGCAGAAGAGTGGTAAAGGCTAGCCAATGGGGATTAAGTGACTTGCTCAGGGTCACACAGCTAGGAAGTTTCTGAGCCCATATTTGAACCCAGGACCTCCCCTCTCCAGGTCTGGCTCTCTATCCTCTGAGTCTGAAGAATGTAAGTGTTGATAAATCTAACACTAGTGGAACTCTTCCACTCCCCCCATCCCTTCTCCAAGGTCCTGACAATCCTTAACAGCCTAAAAAGAAGGGTAAACAATAAAGGATAGGATGGAAGGAAACACAGTTAGCAATCATAAATATGAACATGAATGGAATGAATTCACCCCACAAATATAAAGGTTAGTGAATTGACTGGGAGATCAGAATCCCCAAAAATATATTATTTAAAAGGCTGAGGAAGCAATTATAGTCTTGGACAAAGCAAAAACAAAAAAAAAATAGATCTAATAAGAAAAGATATTCATGGAAACTACATTTTACTAAAAGGTATCATAAACAATGAATTAATCTTAGTACTGAGGAGATGAAGAGAATTTTGGAAAAGTTAAATATGATAGATCTCTGGAGAGTATTTTATGGGAATAAAAAAAGAGTACATCTATTTTTCATTTGTCCATGGAACTTTCTCAAAAATTGACCATGCTATAGGATTTTAAAACTTGCAAACAATGCAGAAAAGCAGAAGTATTAAATGTATCTTTTTCAGATCACCATGCAATAAAAATTACATTTACTATAAATAAAAATTAATTGGAAACTAAATAATCGAATCCAAAAGAATTAGTAGGTTAAAGAACAAATCATAAAAACAATCAATAATTTCATTAAACATAATGAAAACAATGAGACAACATGCCAAAATTTGTGGGATGTAGCCAAAGTAGTACTTGGGAGAAAGTTTATATTTTTAAACACTTAACATTAATAAAAGAGAGAAAGAGTAAATCAACAAAGTGGACATGCAACTAAAAATTTAGAAAAACAAAAAAATTCCCAATTAAACACCAAATATAAATCCTAAAAATCAAAGGAGAGATTAATAAAACTGAAAGTAAAAAAAAAGCATTGAATCAATAAGTAAAATTAGGAGGTGGTTTTATGAAGAAAGAAACAATAAAATAGGAAAACACTGACTAATTTGATTTAAAAGAAGAAAGAAAACCAAATTACTAGTATCAAAAATGAAAAGGTTGAATGCACAAACAACAAAGATGAAATTATAACGATTATTAGAAGCTATTTTGCCAAACTTTACACCAATAAAATTGACAATCTAAATGAAATGGACAAATAACATATATGTACACATTTATTGCCTAGATAAAGAGAAAAGATAATTAAATGCTATTAAATAATCTTATCTTAGAAACAAAGTTTAATGATCCATAAATGAGAGGAAAAAAGAAAGGAAAGAAGAGAAAGAACAAACCTAAGAATCCCCTTCCCCCCAAAGCCAGGGAATTCTACTAAACATTTAAAAAATAAGTAAATCCAATACTATATAAATGGTTTAAAAATAAGTAAAGGAGTCCTACCAAATTCATTCTATGACACAAATATGGTTTTGATACTTAAACCAATGGGAGTAAAAATAGAGAAAAACTATAGATCAATTTTCTTAATGAATATTGATGCAAAAATTTAAGTAAAATATTTATCAAGATTAGAACAATATATCACAGAGACAATATGATATAACTAGGGTGGATTTATAATAGGAATGCAGGGCTGATTCAATATTAGGAAAACTACATAATTGATGTTATTAATAACAAAAACCATAAAAATCATATAATTATATCAATAAATGAAGAGAAGCTTTTGACAAAATATAGCACCAATTCCTGCTAAAGATAATAGAAAGTAGTTTCTATTTGAAACCAAAGACAAACTTTATCTATAATGGAGATGTGAGAAGTCTTTCCAGTAAAATCAGGGGTGAAGCAAGGTTGAACATTATCACTATTATTATTCAATAGTGTACTGGAAATACCAACTCTGGAAAAGATAAGAAAAAGAAGTTGAAGGAAGAAACATAGACAAGGAAGCAATAGAGCTTTCACTTTTTGCAGATATATAGAGATATCCTTAGGTACTTGAGAGAATCAACTAAAAATAATAAAAACAATGAACAACTTTAGCAAAGTTGCAGGATATAAAATAAACCCACACAAATCATGAACATTTCTATATATTACCAACAAACCCCAACAGAAAGAGATAGAAAGAGAAATTCAATTTAAAATAACTACAGAAAGGATAAAAAAAAATTGGAAGACTACCTATCAACACAAACACAGAGCTTCTATATGACTACAGTTACAAAATATCCTTCACACAAATAGAGATCTAAACATTTGGAGAAATATTAACTGTTTATGAGTAGATTGAGACAATATTATATAATGACAATACTCCCTAAATTAATTTCCTTATTCAGTATCATATCAAACTACCAAAGAATTACTATATAGAACTAGGCAAAAATAATAACAAATTTAATCTGGAGGAACAAAATGTCAAAAATATGAAGGGAATCAATGGAAAAAGAAAAAATAATGAAGGAAGGAGGCCCACCAGTACCAAGTCTCAAACTATACTACAAAGTGATAATCATCAAAACATTTTGGTACTGGATAAGAAACAGAGTGATTGGCCAATGGAAGAGATTAGGCATGTATTATATAGAAGCAAATGAGCCCTGTAGCCTAGTGTTTGACAAACTGATAAACTCAAAGATCCCAGCTATTGGGATGAGAATTCACTGTTTGACAAAAGTTGTTGGGCAAATTGGAAAGTCGTCTGGCAGAAACTAAGTCTAGATGAATATTTCACATTGAATACCGAGATAAGCTCAAAGTGGTTACGTGATTTAGACAAAAAGGATATCAAAAGCAAGTTAGAGTTATGGAAAACTCTGTGGAGAGGGGAAGAGTTTGTGACTAAACAAGAGACAGATAGGATCCTGGAAGGTAAAATACATGTTTGATTATATTGATTTTAACGTTTTTGAACAAAAACTAGAAATGCAGAAAAAGTTAAAAGGAAAACTGAAAACTGGAGAAAATATTTAACAGAATTGCTGATAAAAGGTCTCATTTTTCAAATACATATAGAACTGAGACAAATTTGTAAAACTAGGTCATTCTCCATTTGATAAAAGGTCAAAGGATATGAACCAGCAGTTTTCAGACAAATAAATCAAAACTATTAATAGGCATATGAAAACATGCTCTAAATAACTAATAATTAGAGAAATGCAAATTAAAACAACTCTGAAATACCATTTTACATCTATAAAATTGGTTAACATAACAGAAGAGGAAAATTATAAATACTGGAAGGGGTGGAACTGTGAACTAGTCCAACTACTCTGGAGGAAAATTTGGAACTATGTCCAAAGGACTAGAAAACTGTATATACCTTTTGTCAGAGCAGTACTGATACCAGTGTTATACCCCAAAAGAGATTATTTAAAAAAAAGAAAAATGACTTATATGTAAAAAGTGTTTATTGCAACTTTAAAAAGTAATTGGAAAGTATTGGAAATTTGAGAGGTTCTCTATCAGAAATGGAGAATGGCTGATCAAGTCATGGTATATGAATATGATGGAATAATACTATTGTGCTCTAAGAAATGATGAAAAGGCTGGTTTCAGAAAAACCTGGGTAAACTTCTAGGAACTGCTACAAGGTGGAGTGAGTAGAACCAGGAGAACAGTGTACAAAGTAACCACGATACTGTAACGTTAATCAGTTGTGAAAGACCTTGTAATACATACAGTAATCAAGACAACACAATACAATACAATACAATAATTCAAAGCAGTTTCAAAGGACTCATGCAAAATTCAATCCACCTCCAGATAGAGAACTAACGGCCTCTGAGTATAGACTGAAGCATATATCTATATCTATATCTATATTTTAATTACCTTGCTTCTTCCTCTCCCTGTTCCCTCACAAGGTGGAGATGTTTTGTATGGGCAACTCAAATAGAACATAATAAATATTTGTCTAGTATTTATTTAATTATTATTTATCTAATATATGCAAGTCACCAGAGAATATAAAGTCAAATATGGGGCATGACTTGACCACAAGGTTCTTATATTCTATGTGGGTGGAGAAGTTTTACATGACTTAATATATATAATGGATATTGTGTTTATTGCTTTCTCAATGGAAAGGAAGGGTAGAGAGGAGATAATTTGAAATGGAAAATAAACATTAAAATCAATAAAAAGTTAAAAAAAATCAGTTAGGCTTTTAGTGTTCAAACTATGCACTGCATTAGAGACAATTTAGCCGAAATATCATACATTTAACAAGTGAGCAAGTTGAGGCCCAGAGAGGATAAATAACTTGCCTAGGGTCACACATCTAGTTAAGCAGTAAAGAGGGTACTGAAACTGAGGACTCCCAGTTCTTGGTCTTTCTACTACATCTACCTGTTCCATGATTTTAATGCAATGGTGTTTGAGCACTCATGTCTATAAGCAGGGGTGAGTAATTGTCACACAAAAAGACCTTCATGTTCTTTGATGGGGGGGGGTGGTAGAATCAAAACCAAAAGTTCCCTCAAATTGTTCACCTGAAATGATAGGTGTTTCAATTCATTCCTTTTTCAGTTTCTGCAAGTGGTCTCATTGTGGTGCCTGGGCTGTTTTGTCTATCCAAAGATGAACAGACTGTCATTTTGCCTTTGTGGAGCAGCTGAGATGATCTGAGCCTTCCTTTTCTCTGATGGCCCCAGGGAGAACTGGACTAGATAGTGGCCATCAGACACTAAGCCTCCCACTGATGGTTTTTGAAAAGTATTAAGTGTCCTACTCAGGGGCTGGCATCTTCAGTGTAGCAAATCAAAGAGCAAAGTGATGGCTCTCATGCCCCAGTGCAAAATATTAAAGAAAAGAAAAGACTACAGAAAAATCTCCTGTTCAGAAGGAATATTCCAGAAATGAAATAGTGTGCTTAGAAGATTATGTATTTAATGCTCATTTCCCCTCCTTGTCCCTTAAGCTTCGTTTTGCATCTGACTGTCCATGATGACAATTTATGAGAATCTTGGGAGAGGAACTGCTTTGAACTTCCCAAAAGCACACACTATGGCAGGCTATTAATCCAACAGGCTGTGGGGCTTTTAGGGTAAAATACTTCTCTAATATATTTTTTTTCTCTTGCTCTAGCTTTTTCCCAAGGGGGACAAATGACTGTAGTTTGCCAAAAAGCATGGTATATGGTCTTGAATGAGACTGTCTTCCTCCACACTTTATACTTATTGAATAAAAGGAGGTGATATATTTTCAACTCCCTCCCCTAGCCCAAGTCTGATCCAGAACTCCAGTGACCATTAAGGAGACTTCTTTCTTGTGCAATCGATTTCCCTTTCCTGCTGACTGTCCCAGGGCAAAGAATATCCACTTTGATTTATTTCATGTGTCACAGAGAGCCCATCCTCCTAAAACAGATAGCCTAGCTAGATGGTGAAGAGATTTGAGGGGGCCGCTCCTGGGAAGGCATAATTACTGAGCTCTATGGTTTAGTAGGCCAAATAATGATGAGAGGGTCAGGAAAATGTAACCCTAAGCCATTACTTCCTAACTGTGTGACCTTGGCCAAGTCATTTGGCTTCTTTGGATGGAAGGTAATTTAGAAATCACCTAGTCTTACTGTATCATTTTGCAGTTGAGGAAACTGAATCACAGAGAGCTTCAAGGATTCACCTTAAGGTAATAGAGTTAGTTGGTGTCGGAGACAGGAACCAAGTCACATCCAGTGGTTTTTCCAGAGGACATTATCATGCTATTTGTGTTTTCATGGTTGTATTGACTAAATGGGAAAGAGAATATTTTACCAACTTTGGAGAAAAGAGGGGAAGAGAGGAGAGGAAGAGGAGAAGAAAATGGAGGAAAAAAAGAGGAAATGAAAACAAAGTGGAGTGAAGATAAGTCAAGGTGAAGGGAGTTAAAAGATAAAAGAACATAAGCTTATTGAAGGTAGGAACTATTTTTCATTTTGTTTTTGTAACTCTAGTACCTAGTACAGAGACTTGTACACAGGAGGTACAACATGCTTGTTGGATTGTGTTGGATTTGATGGAGAGAAGAGAGATAGAAAGACAAGGAAGGAGGGGAGAGAGATAGAGATAAAGACAGAAACACAGAAACAGAGATAGACCAGGAGTCAGAGACAGGAAGAAATAGACCAAGGGGTGGAGAGATAGACAGAGAGATAGAAACAGACAGAGAGGAACAGAATTAGAGAGAGTATGAGAGACAGAGAGAAACAGTCTTTACCAATGTTGGTTTAAGTGTCAGGTTTCATAGCAACAGAACATCAACATAATTGAACTGTGGGAGAACAACTATAGCAAGATGTGAGAGGAGTTCAGAAAACCCCATAATACAGTCTCTCAAATAGTATTAGATGTCTTGATGATGTAATTGCAAGTGTTAACAATCTCACATTCTTCCTTTTCAAATAATCTTGAATTTACTCATCAGCACACATGTTGAGTTTGTATGTTTTAAGTGTACCATGTATTATAGGGATAAGTATACACGTTTTAAAATCCATGTAGAATATAACAATCTTGTGGTCAAATTTTGCTCCATATTTGACTTTCTATTCTCTGGTGCTCTGCATATATTAGACATTATATATTAGATGAATAATAAATAAATACTAGATAAATATTTACTGTGTTTAGCTGAATTACCCACAAGCTATGTTGTAAATGTCATGACATATTCGAATAGACATCTCTACTCTACTATTATTGTGCTCTATGAATACAATTCATATGAAGATTTGTGCTCACAAAAGCAGAGAAGCATATGTTTCCAAATAGAATCTTTCAAAAAATGGTTTTTCCTGAGATCTTTAAAAAAAAAACCAAAACACCACAGTCATTTCCTGGTATACTTTCTTCTTCATAGAACTATTCTTTGTAAAAGAGAAAAACAGGTAGGTGAAATCAACCCACATAGCAACTGGATCTGTTAGTACATGCAACATCTGGCATCCATAGAGTCTCTTCCTGCCCTATGCTGAGAGGAGGGATGTGGGTTACGTCATCTGGCAGTGTGGCAAGGGAATGGATGTCGAATTGGTAGACAGAGGACCTGGGCTTGGAAGTCCAGTTCTGATATTACTTATGTGACCTTGGACAATCACTTAATATTTTCGGAGCTCAATTTCTTCACTTGTAAAGCAATAGGATTAGACTAAATGACCTTTAAAGTTCTGCCCACTCTAAATCTATGATCTATCCTCTGAAACAATTCCCAACTGTACTCTTAAGAAAGGTTCCTTTTAGTGTAACCCCAATGAATCGACCAGTCTGAGAAAGAGTTTGGATTTCTTCTTCACAATTGTTCTACAATGGAAAAACCTCTAGTTGGACTTTCCCAGCAGCCATAATTAATCAAACCAGTGATTGATAAGGCAGATGAGAGTGTCAAAAGACTTGCTGGGCTTTCTTGCAGAAATGTGGTCTCTTATAGGTAATATTCACTGTCGTCCCCTATGTTGGGGAGAAATACAATCAATTTTCCATTTTCTGTGGGAAGAAAGGGAAAATATTGATAAATCAAAACCACAGATGATCCCTGAACATCACTTTACTCAATAGCTTCCATCTTTCCTTCTCCCTCTGTCAAACGTTTTCAAGTACTTCTAACAAGAGCAGACACTTTCAAGTTCTTTCTCTTTGCTCATACTGAACAAATAGAGATGGTAGAACTTGTTGGGGTGGTGGGAATGAGTGGGGGAGACAAGAACAGATGAAGTAGAAGAAAGAGGCAGACTGTTAACTTTATTTATTGTGGAAAGACACTTTCTTAGATAGAGGCAGAACTCCTTGTTCATATAGTTGAAGCAAATGTTCTTGTTAAAAAATAAAACTCATCCAATTTAAAAGATAAAGCTCTGAATAGAAGGGAGCATAGTTCTGGCAGGAATTCTGGAGAAGAAATTTGGGTTTTAACTAAGTTCTTCTTGCTACTGTAAAGGAGCTATAGCCAATTCTGCAGAGTAATTTAGCTGAATGTCCAGCAAGCCTTTAATAACGTTCCAAATGACTTGAGCTCAGAACTTCAGAGGGAGAATTTAAGAATTAATAAAGGCCTGCTTTAAAACCCCCCACTGAATAAGAAGTCAAAAGGTATATCCTGCCTATGTTGGAGGACAGTACTGCGTGAGGTCTCAGGGGAAATGTCCAGACTTGGTGAATACTGTACTGTATCAAGTGCTTGATTGGCTCATTACAGAAGGGGCTAGGGAAGAATATGAGTTAAAGGAACAGCAATAGAGCTCCATGGAATTGTCCCAAGTGAACTTCACTTTGCAATGAGTCAAATCATTCTTAATTCCCCATTATAAGTAGCTGGGCCTTTAAAAAGGTGGTTAGTTCTCATCTGTGCTAAGGGAAGGAAACAGAGGCCAATCTAAGGTAATAGATTTCTGCTTTTCATTTGTGAAACAGACAACATAGAATCATATATTTAGAGCTAAAGGGGACCCTAGAAGACATCTACTTTAATCCTGCAGTAACCACACCCTGGTAAAATCATTTTAGCATATGGGATGTCAGTTTGAGGGCAACTGACCAGCCTCAAAACTATTGGTAAGTTGTGGGGAAGGTATCTACCCCAAACATGTGAAGACTTCTGGTGAAATAGGCAGATGAGAACAATTTGTTCCAACGGCCATGAAGTGGAGTTGTCTAGAGTTTGATCAGATATAGAAGGCGCCAAGGTCATCCATTGCATTCCAGACTCTCACCAGTCATCTTGTCTTTTGTCTTGCCACTGGACTTTGATGACTCTGAAAGAGAGAGTGAAGCTGACAATCTTGGGCAACTCTGTCTAACTTCAACCCAATTCATGCAACAAGTCAAGACATCACCTCTTTGAAATGAAGAATGGACAGTTCAATCACCTTGTTTTGCAAACAAGGAAACTGAGACTCAATGAGATTAAGTGTCTTGCCCCTACATCATGCAAGTAATTTCTCAGAGAGGATTTGAACTAAGGTCTTCTGATTCCAAAGGCACTACACTATGCTGATACACAGCCCCCATTTCTGTGTCATGCTCCAGTCTCCTACTACTTTATTCCTCATGGTCTTGTACTACAGAGAAACCACTCCGAGATTATAGAGAGCTGAGTATATGGATACACATATATATTTGTATAACTATGCATATAGTCATACATCTTTATCTATCTAAATCTAGTGAGTAGAAAGGTACATTCTCATATTTTCTTTGGGGTAAAGTTTAATCTTTATCATTTTGCAACATTCATTTTTTATTATTTTATGATTATCCTTCCCATTTACATTGTTGTAATTATTATGTACTGTATATTATTTTCCTGGCTCTGCGTAATTTACCTTACACTAGTTCATGTATCAGTTTTCTTCATTTTTCCCATTGCTTCTCTATTTATTATGTTTTTCATTTCTTATAGTACAGTAAAATTCTGTTAGATTCACATACCACAATTTAAGTTATTCCCCTATTGATGGCTAACTACTTTGTTTCTACTTCTTTGCTACCCCTCAAAAAGTTCTGCAATAAACTTTTAGTATATAACTATATGGAACTTTTCATTTCCCTCACTCCCTACCCCTATCCCATAAGCTCCTTAGAATATACACCTAACTATGGAATCTCTGGGTTAAAGTGTATGGGTACTTTAGCCACATTGTTTTCATACTTCTAGATTTCTTTCCAAAATGAAAGGCCAATTCTCAACAACAAATTTACATCTAAATGGATTGAATCATTGATACTCAAACATTTAACTGGTGAGTTGCAGTTTTCTTTACATTTTTGTCATAATGAATGTTCCTCTCCAAAGCTACCTTAAGAATTTTGTTGAATGTTCAGTGCCTCATGCCACAAAGAGCACTTCAGCCTTCAATTACTTTGATTTTATCAATGTGGGCACTCTTATCCTTCTTCTACACAATGCTCATCACTAGAGACTAGATATTGGACCAGTAATTTCACTGGTACACAGAGCTCCCAGGACTGGAGTAGAAAACTCCCTCTTCTAAGGCAAAGTCAACTTCTTTTCAACATTTAGTCTCAGAAAAGTGTGTAAATCACTCAAGAGATTAAATAACGTGTTCAGGATTGCACAGTTAGTATCTGTTAGGACTGGGACTTGAATTGAGGTCTTCCTGGATTCTAGGTCAGCTCTCTATTCACTATTCCTAGATACCAAAGGGCTCCTCATCACAACTGTTCTGTAATATGGGACATAGTCTTTCAGAGTTGCTATTATTATTGTTGCAACCTGATGTTTCATTATCCTATAGCCAACCTCACAATGAGCCTCTCCAAAATTAGCTAAGACTGGTCTTTGGAAAACAGACCAATAGTAAGCAACTGGGCCCATAAGAACATTATATTTCTTTATCTCATAACACGGCCAACACATTGTCCTCCAGGTTTCCAAAGATAAAACTTAATTTTCTCTCTAAAAACTGAAATTCCTTTTTAGATATATAGCCTTCAGGCTGCCACCAAACAACCATTTCCTCCAATGTAACCACAGTGAGCTGTTCTCAAGTCTCTTATTTTCCTTTTGGAATTAAAGTCTTTAAAAAAATATTATTGAAGGCTTCATTACTTGTAAAGCAGGGACACATGCTTTTGTGTGTGTGTGTGTATCCTAATCCAGTTTGGCAATCAGATAAAACAAATGAAATCCTTTTTAGGATAATAACTTTAAATATATGAAGTTCAACTCACAGGATTACAAAAGAAATAAAATACATTGAAATAATTACTTATATACAAATATACATTATAAATACATATTTAAGTTCATAGACTCTAAATTAGGAACCTCAGTTTGTGAGGAATCTAATAATGTATCAAACTTATTTACAACTTAATTGGTATTTTAGACAACTGATAATGATAGTCATTTGAATAAATAGTAGACCCCCCAGCACTGAGACATTCTCAAATAGAGCCCTATATAAGAGCATAAATAGATAGGCATTGAAGGAGAAAGAGTACAAAACTTGAAGCTGGCTCTCAAAGTGTCAGAAAATCCACCAGTATTAATAGGGAAAAGCAAATAAGAAGTACTAGGTTTGAGTCCCAGCTTCTTCACTTTCTAGTGCTGTGCATCCCTGGGTAAGTCATTTAATCTCTCTGGGTCTCAGTATTCCCACTTATAAAATATGTATAATAATACTTACAATTCTTGGCTCACAAGGTTGTTCTAAAAGAAGCAGTGTACTGTGAATGCTCTAGAAGTATATTTTCCTGTATAACACTAGTCCTTTTCTGATGCCTCATCATGGCTTTAGTGATGATGTTGGGTTCTAAATGGCAGAATTAGTAGAATGCAAGCACTGGCAGGTCTTACTGGACTAGAGAAGATTCTGATTTTGCCTAGTGATAAAGAGTATAAATGTCATTTGAGACCCAGTCAAGACAATTTTTGAGAATCTAATTTCTTAGGTTGGCCATAGGGTGATTAATTTTTCTCCTAAATAAGGGACTAGGGGCTAGAAGGAACATGATGGAAAACACAGAGGTCTCCATTGCCAGTGGAGGGAGTATCCACATCAGTAAAATCATAGGTCTTTGAAGTATTGAAATATTAAAATTGAGAAATTAATATTGTATCTACATGTGGCATAGTAAGAATTGCCAGAAATTGGGGGAATCAAGGGAAGGGGAGAGAGGAAGGGAAAGGGAGATGCAGAGAAAGAAGGAAAGGAAGGAGGTAGAGCTATAGGAAAGAACAAAATGGAGGAAAGGAAAAAGAGAGAGAGCCAGAGGGAAAGAAAGAAGTAAGAAAAGAAAGAGGGAGGAAGGGAGGTAGGGAGAAAGAGAGGAAAGAAAAGAAAGGTAGACAGCAGAAGGCAGAGGAAGGGAAGAGAGAGAAAAAGGAAGGGAGGTAGGTAGAGAGACAAAAAGACAAAGACCAAAACAGAGACTGAGTGAGACAGAGAGATACAGAGAGAAGGGGGGGAGAGAGAGAGAGAGAAAGAGAGAGAGAGAGAGATCAAAAGCCTGTTGTTCTAAGAGGTCAGATTTAAGTTAAGGGTAGTAAGAGTTTAGTGAATGAAGAAACTTCAGGAAAGGTCAATCTATAAGAAGGAACTTGGCTACAAGAATAATATAATTAGATGGTAGGCTTGAGGGTGTGATATACAATTATACAATCACTGATAGTGCATGGGGATTTCAAAAGAAAAATTCAGCACAGTCATCCTATCATTTCCCCTTGAGTCACACATCTTTCTGTTCCAGATGGACTGACCTTATTGCTACTCATCATGTCTCTTCTGGCCCTATGCCTATAGTCATCCATCCCTTCACTTTTGCCATCTGAGCTTCTACCCTCAAGTTTTATTATGTCTCCCATTCTCTCTGTACTAGCATTTCTCAAGATTCAACAAACTTAATAGACTATTTACTCTACATATTCCTGTTCATCCCCTTCTCCCATCTTATCCAAGAAAATCCTCCATAGATTTAATGGGAGAAATGTCATGGTCTGTCAATGGATGCCAATGAAGCAATCTCATAATCTATTTCTTTTAGACACACAAAAAATGTACCTGTTCTTATATAATAAATATTAGTTAAAATTTTTTAGCTCCTGAAAACCTGGAGGACCTTCATGGATCATCATTGATCCATAGATTATACTATGAGAGAGAATAATAATTTAAATTAATCCTATTATTGAATACATTATTCAGTACTTATCACTTAAATATTTTATTTTTTAAATATTATTGTATTTCCCCTTTAATTACTTGTAAAAATAGTTTGCAACATTTTTTTAAACATTATTTTCTTTGGTCATTTTCATACATTGTTCATTGGAAACAGATCATTTTCTTTTCTCCCCCCCCCCCCAAACCCCCACCACCCCTTCCCTAGCTGACATGCGATTCGTCTGGGTATCACATGTGTCCTTGCTCTGAACCCATTTCCTTGTTGTTGGTATTTGCATTAGGGTGCTCATTTAGCGTCTCTACTGGATCATGTCCCCTCAACCTCTGTAGTCAAGCAGTTGCTTTTCCTCGGTGTTTTTACTCCCTCAGTTTGTCCTCTGCTTGAGGATAGTTTTTTTTTTCCTCGTAGATCGCTGCAGGTTGTTCAGGGACATTGTAAAGCCATTACTGGAGAAGTCCATTACGTTCTCTTGTACCACAATGTGTCAGTCTCTGTGTACAATGTTCTCCTGGTTCTGCTCCTCTCACTCTGCATCACTTCCTGGAGGTTGTTCCAGTCTCCATGGAATTCCTCCACTTTATTATTACTTTGAGCACAATAGTATTCCATCACCAACATATACCACAATTTGTTTAGCCATTCTCCAATTGAAGGGCATCCCCTCATTTTCCAATTTTTGGCCACCACAAAGAGCGCAGCTATGAATATTCTTGTACAAGTCTTTTCCCTTATTATCTCTTTGGGGTACAAACCCAGCAGTGCTATGGCTGGATCAAAGGACAGACAGTCTTTTATGGCCCTTTGGGCATAGTTCCAAATTGTCCTCCAGAATGGTTGGATCAATTCACAACTCCACCAGCAATGCATTAATGTCCCTACTTTGCCACATCCCCTCCAGCATTCATTACTTTCCTTTGCTGTCATGTTGAACAATCTGCTAGGTGTAAGGTGATACCTCAAAGTTGTTTTGATTTGCATCTCTCTGATTATAAGAGATGTAGAACATTTTTTCATGTTCTTATTAATAGTTTTGATTTCTTTGGCTGAGAACTACCTGTTCATGTCCCTTGCCCATTTATCATTGGAGAATGGCTTGATTTTTTGTACAACTGGTTTAGCTCTTTATAGATTTGAGTAATTAGACCTTTGTCAGAGGTTTTTGTTATGAAGATTGTTTCCCAATTTGTTGATTTCCTTCTAATTTTAGTTACATTGGTTTTGTTTGTACAAAAACTTGTTAATTTGATGTAGTCAAAATTATTTATTTTGCATTTTGTGACTCTAAGTCTTGCTTGGTTTAAAAATCTCTCCCTTCCCAAAGGTCTGACATGTATACTATTCTGTGTTCACCTAATTTACTTGTAGTTTCCTTCTTTATATTCAAGTCATTTGCCCATTCTGAGTTTATCTTGGTGTAGGGTGTGAGGTGTTGATCCAAACCTAATCTCTCCCACACTGTCTTCCAATTTTCCCAGCAGTTTTTATCAAATACTGGGTTTTTGTCCCAAAAGTTGGGGTCTTTGGTTTTGTCAAAGACTGTCTTACTGAGGTCATTTACCCCAAGTCTATTCCACTGATCTTCCTTTCTGTCTCTTGTCAGTACCAAATTGTTTTGATGACTGCTGCTTTGTAATATAGTTTGAGATCTGGGACTGCAAGGCCACCTTCCTTTGTATTTTTTTTTCATTATTTCCCTGGATATCCTTGATCCTTTATTCTTCCAAATGAACTTTGTGATGGTTTTCTCTAATTCAGTAAAATAGTTTTTTGGTAGTTCAATGGGTATGGCACTAAATAGCTAGATAAGTTTGGGTAGGATGATCATTTTTATTATGTTAGCTCGTCCCACCCATGAGCAATCAATGTTTTTCCAATTGTTTAGATCTAGTTTTAATTGTGTGGAGAGTGTTTTGTAGTTGTATTCATATAGTTCCTGTGTTTGTCTTGGCAGATAGATTCCTAAGTATTTTATATTGTCTCGGGTGACTTTAAATGGAATTTCTCTTTCTAATTCTTGCTGCTGAACTGGGTTGGAGATATATAGAAATGCTGATGACTTATGTGGGTTTATTTTGTATCCTGCAACTTTGCTAAAGTTGTTGATTATTTTGATTAGCTTTTTGGTTGATTCCCTGGGATTCTTTAAGTAAATCATCATATCATCCCAAAGAGTGACAGCTTGGTCTTCTCATTGCCAACTTTAATACCTTCAATTTCTTTTTCTTCTCTAATTGCTACTGCTAGTATTTCTAGTACAATATTAAATAATAAAGGTGATAATGGGCATCCTTGTTTGACTCCTGATCTTATTGGGAAGGCTTCTAGTTTTTCCCCATTGCAGATGATATTTGCTGATGGTTTTAGGTATATACTGTTTATTATTTTTAGGAAAGGCCCTTCTATTCCTATACTTTCTAGTGTTTTCAATAGAAATGGGTGTTGTATTTTGTCAAAGGCTTTTTCTGCATCTATTGAGATAATCATGTGATTTTTGTCAGTTTGTTGTTTATATGGTCAATTATGTGTATGGTTTTCCTAATATTGAACCATCCTTGCATTCCTGGTATGAATCCTACCTGATCATAGTGGATAACCCTTGTGATGACTTGCTGGAGTCTTTTTGCTAGTATCCTATTTAAGATTTTTGCATCTATATTCATTAGGGAGATTGGCCTATAGTTTTCTTTCTCTGTTTTTAACCTGCCTGGCTTTGGGATCAGTACCATGTTTGTGTCATAAAAAGAATTTGGTAGAACCCTTTCTTGTATTATTTTGTTAAATAGTTTGTATAGTATTGGGGTTAACTGTTCTTTGAATGTTTGATAGAATTCATTTATGAATCCATCTGGACCTGGGGATTTTTTCTTAGGGAGTTCTTTGATGGCTTGTTCAATTTCTTTTTCTGATATGGGGTTGTTTAGGTAATTTATTTCTTCTTCTTTTAGTCTAGGCAATTTATATTTTTGTAAGTATTCATCCATATCACTTAGATTGCCATATTTTTTTGCCATATAATTGGGCATAGTAGTTTTTAATGATTGCCTTGATTTCCTCTTCATTAGAGGTGAGGTCTCCCTTTTCATCTTGGATACTGTCAATTTGGTTTTTTTCTTTCCTTTTTTTAATTAGACTGACTAGTACTTTGTCAATTTTATTTGTTTTTTCAAAGCACCAGCTTCTAGTCTTATTTATTAAATCAATAGTTCTTTGACTTTCAATTTTATTAATTTCTCCTTTGATTTTTAGGATCTCTAAATAAATATAGTTTCCAACATTTTAAAAAGAATTTTGAGTCTCAAATTTTCTCCCTCCCGATATAGATTTTACATGTGCAATCATGAAAACATTTTCCCAAGTTAATTCTTTTTGTGGAAGGAAACTTGAACTAAAACATTAAGAAAGTGAAAAAAGTTTGTTTTTGCCTGGATTCAGACCCTATCAGTTCTGTCTTCAGAAGCAGATAGTGTTGTTTGTTTGCTTATTTTACCATGAGTCCTTTGAAATTATTTTGGATCACTCTATTGCTGAGAATAGCTAAGTTATTTACAGTTGTTTATCTTATGATATTAATTGTGTACAATATCCTTCTGGTTCTGCTTGCTTTACTTTGCTTTAGCTCATGTAAATCTTTCCAAGTTTTTCTGACCTCCTTCTGCTCATCATTTCTTGTACCACAATAGTATTCCATTACAATCATATACTATCACTTACTGAGCCATTCCCCAGTTGATGAATAACCCCTCACTTTCCAATTCTTTGCCCCCACAAAAAAAGAGTTGCTTTAAATATTTTTGTACATGTAAGTCCTTCTGCATTTTGTTTTTTGGAAACAAAACTAGTAATGGGATTGATGGATCAAAGGATATTTATTATTTTATAACCTTTTGGGCATAGGTTCAAATTGCTCTCCAGAACAGATGAATCAGGTGACACCTCCTCCAAGAGTGTATTAGTGTCTCAATTTTTCCACATTTCTTTCAAGTTTAGCTATTTTCCTTTTCTGTATTAATAGCCCATTTAATAGGTGTGGGGTGGTAACCTAAAATTGTTTTAATTTATATTTCTCTAACTAGTAGTGATTTAGAGCATTTCTCCCCATGATTATAGAAAGCTTTAATTATTTTGAGTACTGCCTGTTCATGTCTTTTTGACCATTTACCAATTGGTGAACAATTTGTATTCTTGTACATCTGACTCATTTATTTATGTATTTGAGAAATGAGACTTTTATTAGAGAGACTTGTTATTAAATTTTTTTTACCATTATGATTACTGTGTATTACTCCCTATCCTATTCTCTACCCCCCCATTTATCCTTTTCTCTCTCTCTCTCTTTTCATTCTTGTGGAGAAAATTTCACAGAAAGGGTTTGGAATGTTGGAAAGAGGATTGATTGACAAGAAAGGCAGTTGAAGGGAGGAGGGGAGAGACTTGGGAGAGTGACAGTTGCTCTCTTGAGGACTCTTTCCTGGACCTTGGGACTGGAGGGAGCTCTCTCTGCCTCTCTGGATATAAACTAACTCTATCACTGAGATTTTCCCAACTGTTTTCTCTACCTGGATTCCTGTGGATTGTGTCATCAAACAAAAGGATTTAAGGGGATCTGCTTGAACTGTAATGCTGGTCTTTAGGGGCATTAACCTGAAGAAACAGGCCAAACCAGGTGTGAAGGTCAGAATCTCTTTTTCTCTTTCTGTCAACTGATAAAGACTTTGAACTTAAGAAAACTAGCATGGATATAGTATAGAACAGGAATAAAAGAAACCCTCATAAACCTGTGAGACCTGGGCTCATCTCAAAAACTGAGAGAGACTTGAAACCCAATCTGTGCTAAGGTATAAGGCAATCCCTAATTCCCTCTATCCTGATACCTTCCCTTTTGAACTTGTTATTAAATAAGCTTTAATTAAATAAACATAGTCAGATAATCTTTGTAAGGGTGAGGGGGCCCAGAAAGGAGAAAGGATTTCTTAGGGGAGAAAGTTCTATTTAACATCAAATTATGCTAAATCTTTAGGGACCTGTCAGTGCCTCTCCCCCCTTTCACCCTGATTTAATATCTGTAAGTAGAGTTTTTCTTACAGTTTGTACATCCTCAAAAATGTTTAACTTTTGACCACTGCATCCCTCAATTTGGAATTTCTCTCAGGAGGTGATCAGTGGAATCTTTTCATTTACATTTTGCCCTCTGATTTTAGAATATTGGGGCAGTTTTCCTTAATAATTTCTTGAAAGATTATGACTAAGCTCTTTTTTGGATCAGGGCTTTCAGGTGGTCCAATAATTCTTACATTATTCCTCATGGATTTATATTCTAGGTCAGTTGTTTTTCCCATTACATTTCCCATTTTCTTCTATTTTTTATTCTTTTCACTTTGATTGATCATTTCTTGATATCTCATGGAGTCATTGATTTCCACTTGCCCAATCTAATTTTTAGGACATGATTTTCTTGAGTGAATGTTTGTCCTTCCTTTTCCATTTGGTTAATTCTACTTTGTAAACAGTGGGAAAGAATTTTTGTACCTCTTTACCCATATGGCCAATTCTACTTTTTAAAGAGTTCTTCTCTTCAGTTCATTTTTGTCTCTTTTCCCATTTGGCCAATGCTGCTTTGCAAGGGGTTCTCTTCATTGGGTTTTTGTGTCTCTTTTACCAATTCATCACTCCTGCCTTTTTTTTTTGTTATAGCACAACTTATATTTCAAGTGAAAAAATTAGTATCACTTACAGTATCTTAAGATAAATCACCTTTGAATGGGAACTTCCTTTCCAGGCATCTAGAAAATTTACTACTGTGGAAAATGAAGACAGCTTAAAACTGAATAAAGGGGGAAGATTTTTTTTTATTAATTGCTGTAACATTGTCCTTCAGGCAGCTGAGGAAGCTTCATATTTTCTTTAGACATCATTAGACATCGAAGCTCTTGCAGAACCACTTTGAAGCTATATGAATTCTGCCACTTTGCTAGCATGGATATGGCTCTTGGGTCCACCACTCTATTAGAACTATTTACTCCTTTCATATTAATTTTTGTTACAAATCCTACAAATTGGGGGGGCAGGCTTCTGGATATTTAGGTCCACACTCTATTTTATGGCTGTATATTTGGTTTTCATAAATTGTTCTTGGAGGTTCAATAATCATTCCTGTCCATCTTGTAAGTGTCATATCTTCATCATCTTCAAGACACCAGCTAACTGTTCCATCTCCAACTCCTTTCTGACTTTCTTCAAGTTCTTTCAACAGCCAGAAATTTCTAGGGACTTTTACTCCCGACTCTGTGGTCACTGCCATCCTGCATCACTGCCATTTAGAGTCCGCCCCTCCCTCTTCCCCTCACTTCTGTTTCTTAAGGTATTATTTTCTCCAGATTTTTTTGTGTGTGCCTCCTTTGTCAAAAGTTAGACTCTTTTTTTTGTGTGTGTGGTTTTCCTGTATCATTCATTTCTTTTCCCAATTTTTCTTACTTGTTGTTAAAAATTCTTTTTGAGCTCCTCCATTAATTCCTTTTAGGCTTAAGACTAATTCATATTTTTCTTAAAGCCTTTGGCTGCAGCAGTATTGACTTTGTTGTCTTCTGAGTTTGTGTTTTGGTCTTCCTTGTCACCAAAATAACTTTCTATGCTGAGTTTCTTTTTGTTGTTGTTGTTGTTGTCTGCTTGTTTCCCAATCTTTTTCTTTACTTTTAGATTTAAAAACCTTTAAAGTTGAACTGTGTTCCTGTGGTCAAGGGAGCACTGTTTCAAGCTTCAGGCTCTTTATGCAGCTGCCTTTAGAGCTAGTTCTGGGAATCTATATGTTTTCATTTCTTCCAAGGTGATAAGATCTAAGGAGATATGTGTTTAATACTCTCTTGGCCTATAGTTTGGTCTGTGAGTAACCACAAGTACTCTTTTCTGCTTTGGAACCGTAACAAGGATCCCCTGCTCTCTTGTGGCCACAGGCATTGATGTGTGCTAGTACTGCTTCTCATCTTGGGTCCACAATCCAAGACTTTGACCTGGATCTGTATATGGGCAACATATCAGAGTCTTTCACCCACAGTCAGCAAAGGGATCACTATAATCTCTTTCTGAGAAGTTATTTGGATCCCCCATCTCTCCACCCCTTACCATTTATGGCTGAGAGCTCAGGAAGCCTTTGCTGATGATTCAGCTACCCTCAAGGCTTGTTGCCACATTGAGGCCTGCCTTGGCATGTCATTTTGTACTCACCTTCCACCCTGAGGGAATTTTGTGTCAGTCTTCTAAGTTGTTTTAGGCTAAAAAAATTATTTTACACTGTCTTCTTGTGGGTTATGATGTTTAAGAATTATTTTTGAGGTGTTATAGTTGTCAGGAGGGTAATTTGGTAGAGATTAGGGGGAATCTCTATACCTTCTCTGTCATCTTGATTCTACCCTTTTCAATGATTTTTTTTGGGACATATTTTCCCAATCTGTTGAATCAGTCAACTAACAAGAATTTACTGTAGTGCCTACTATGTGTGAGGCATTGCACTAGGCAGGGGGAATTTAAAGACAAAAACAGAACAGTTCTGGAGCATTAGGAATTTAGGGAAGACAAAGTATATATACACATACTCACATATACGAAGTCTATGCAAAATAAAGACAAGGTAAAAAAAATCAAGGTGAGAAAGTATAGACTCTAACGTTCCCTTCAATATGGTAATATTTTAATAAATCCAGGCATGTTTACTGACTTTATCAATCAACTAACCAACCATCAACATACATTTAAGTACATATGATGTTCCAGGTACTATGTGAGGTGAAGAAGGTGCAAAGACTAAAACCAAACCAAAACAACCAAAATAAGTGCCTGTTCTCAAAGAGCTTAACTTCTCTTGGGTATAATGAATTGGACACATATAAGTAGCTACAAAGTATATACAGAATAAATCCAAAGTAATTCAAAGGAGGGAACACCAGTTCAGGATCAGGAGAAGCAGTAGATAAGAACTGACAGGAACTCAGTTTTGGAGGAAGCTAGGAATTTAGGGGAATGGAGGTAAGAGGAAAGGACAATCCAGGCATGGAGGAAGAAAATGGAAGTTGATTGGTGACAGTTTGTCTGGATCATAGAGTTCATAAAAGGGAGTGATGTGTAATAAGTCTTTAAAGGTAGGCTGTAGCAAGATGGTCAAAGGCTTGTACCAATTGAGCTATAATTTGCCTCTTTGTTTTCTGGGGTTTTTGTGTTTGTCTCTCCAGAACTATAAACAATAAGCATCTAACAAATGTGTTTAATTTAATTCTAGAGCTATTATTTTTATGTCTATTCTTATTTAAAGGAAAAAAAACCCTCTGGTTTCATTGGTATAAGAAACTCCCAGGTGAGTCAACTCCCTCTACCAACTCAGATTGGTACCTTTTCTGCAACTTATTGTCTCAGGTCACTACCTTTCAGAGAGCTGAAACATGAAGCAACTTTCCCAGGGTCACACAATCAGCACATATCAGAGGAGGGGCTTGAACAAGGTCTTCTTGGCTCCTAGACTGACTCTCCACTACCCCCACACTGTCTCTTATTCTATGAAAACTATAGACAAATCCCTTTATAATAAATTCCGTGTGACAACCATATGAATAAATTGGTTGTGGGGGGATTTCATTATGATTATATGACTGAATTTCCATTCAAAAGAAAATAGAAAGGAAACAAACTCACCATGCTGGGATGTGATTGAGGAAATAGAAGAAATGATGCTATGAATTCAGTAAGAAAAAATAAAAGTGTACATATCTTTACCCTTCAGTTCTCCTTTAAGCTCCTGGAATCTAGGATTTGTCTTTTTTTTCCCTACTTGTTTTTGGTTGGGGCAGTGATGGAAAATATTAATGATCTGTATGAACTTTTGATTTTTAAGGAGCATGCCTTAAAGACTAAAGGGCAGATTATGGATTTAGTAACAGAAAAGTGAAAAGGGTAATGCTGATGGACACTAGGGCTGATAGGCTGTAGGTGGAAAGATAGCCTTTGGCCCAGAGATCCCATTGGAGAATGAATTAATCCTTGTGAGATCAGAGTGTTAAGGGAAGAAAATGGGAGTGGCAAAGTAGAGGATAAGTGAGATCTTCTGGATTGTCTTATTACTTCTTCTAGGGTGTTACTTGTTCTATTCAAGGGCCAGATAAGGGGAAGGCTTTCACCACTGAGTAACTTGGAAGGATATACAAGTTGAAAAATAGTGTAGTGAGTTACTAGAATGGTGGTTAGTGAGGGCAGAGTAATGGAGTTACTGCAGTTTTCCCCATCTGCAACATTCCATTGGCATGGGAAATTCATAAAAGATATTCTATTTGTAAAGTTAAATAAAATACCATCAGCCTATAGAGGTATTAGTAAACCTGTATGGTGATAACACAAGATCAGGGCAATAAAAGTCCTTCTACTTCACCTAAACACAGGACCCCATTTCACTTGCCACACCTATTCTAAGTCAACCATGTCTTTGTAATAATACTTGAGGGAACGTTGGGTTGAGCCTCTTTCTAGGCTTAATATTATCCATTTTGCCATTGCCCTTTTCTTTATTCTTATGGTTGAGATTTAGTCAGGAATATTTTACCATTACCTAGGAAGTTCATTTTACCTTCACCATTTTTTTCAGGATTACTTGAATTCTCTATTAGTCAGTCAACAAGCATTTGCCAGGCATTGTGCTAAGTCTTGGGGATACAACGAAAAGGAAAATAAATGAAACAACAAAATGGTTCCCACCTTCAATGACCTTACCATCAAATGGGGAGATGAAATATAAATCACTATATTTTTCACTAATGGATCTACCTCCTCCTGTGAATGTTATTAAGTCCATTTTACAGAAGAGAAAACTAGAACAGATGAGTGTGGATCACATAATCACTTAAAAAACCACAAATTAATATCAATTAGATCCATTTTTACTTTAGCTTTGTCTGAGATCATAATTGCTGCTCCTGCCTTCTTGTCTCAGTTGCAGCCCAGTAAATTCTTCTCCATCCTCTTACCTTTATCCTCTGTATATCTACCTGCCTCAAGTGTGTTTCTTGTAGACAACATATGGTAGGATTCTGTTTTTTAATCTATTCTACTATCTGCTTCCTTTTTATGGGTGAGTTCTTTTCATTCACATTCAGTTATGATTAATGTCTATGTATTCCCCTCCATTTTGACTTCCTCCTTTAATTATACCTTTTCTTTTATCCCTTTTATCCTCTCCAAAATTTTGCTTTTAGTCAGTCTCCCCCTTTCCCTTCTTTAATGTTACTCCCCTTCCCACAACCTTCTTATTATTCCCTTCTTATTACATTGCCTTTTAAATGACCTCCCAACTCTCCCTCCTGTGTATTGCTCCCCTCCACACCAGCCCACTTATTACCCTTCTACTTCTCTATAGGGTATAATATAATTCTCTGCTCCAATGGATTTGACTGTTCTTCCCTCTCTGAACCAATTCCAATGAGTATAAGATTTAAGTATTACCTGTCTCCAACCTCTTCCTCTCTTGCATTATATTGGTTTTCTCCCCCATTCCCTGCTCTTCTTTATGAAATATATATTTACCCCATTTTATCTTTTTCCCATTTCTCTTAGTATTACCCCCCTTTTTTACCCCTAGTTTTTATATTTTTTGACATATCATTCTATACATTTTAAGACTCTAAGTATGCTTCTTATCGCTACTCTGATGATAATAACAAATTTTAAGAGTTACCAATATCATCTTTTCATATAGGAATACAAATCATTTTACCTCATTGGGTCCCTTAATTTTCTTTTCTTTCTTACCTTTTGGTGGTTCTCTTGAATTCTGATTTTTGGGCATCAGATTTTCTGTTTAAGTCTGGTCTTTTCTTCAGGAATGCTTATAAAACTTCCATTTTATTAAATGACCATTTTTTCTCCTGTAAGAATATAGTCAATTTTGCTGGATAGTTGATTCTTGGTCGTGGATCCAGTTCCCTTGCTTTCTGGAATATCATAGTCCATGCCTTCCTCTCTTTCAGTGTGAATGCAGCCAGGTCCTGTGTAATCCTGACTGTGACTCCATGATATCAGAATTGTTTCTTTTTGGCAGTTTGTTGTATCTCCTCCTTGGTATTGAAATTCTTGAACTTGGCTATAATATTCCTGGGTGTTGTCATTTGGGGAATTAATGCAGAAAGTGGTCTGTGGATTCTTTCAATTTCTATTTTACCCTCTTGTTCAAGAATATCAGGGCAATTTTCTTGGATAATTTCCTATAGAATGATGTCCAGACATTTTCTTTGGTCATGATTTTCAGGTAGTCCAATAATTCCCAAGTTGTTTTTCTTGGATCTATTTTCCAGGTCAGTTATTTTATCAAGGAAATGTGTCATATTTTCCTCAAAAATTTTCCCCAAAATTAATATTATCTATGTTGTATTATAGGGCAGCTTGGTGGTGCAGTGGATAGAGGGTTTGACTGAGAGTCAAGAAAACCTGATTTCAAATATAGCCTCAGATACTTACTAGCTAGGTGATTCAGAGCAAGTCACTTAACCTTCTTTGCTTCAGTTTCCTTATCTGTAAAATGAGCTAGAGAAAGAAATGGCAAATCACATTAGTATATTTGCCAAGAAAACCCAAAATGTGGTCATGAAGATTCAGGAACAACTGAATGACAACATGTTGTATTTTATTTATTTTATTAAATATTTAATTATATTAGCCCTTAATTTCTGTTCTAGTAACAACTTTAAGTTTGAAAGAGAAGGTCTAGGAAATAGGGTTAAGTGACTTGCCTGAGGTCATACAGCTGGGAAATATCTGAGGCCAGAATTGAACTTAGTTCCTCTTAACTCTAGGGCTGATCCTGTATACACTGAGGTACCCAAATGCCCCTCAAATTACATTTTAATTTGATTTGGCAGCTTTGTGGAATTTTTCAGACCAAATGTGGCCAGAAATCCATGAGTTTGACATCTCTGATGTAAAGTTAGCCATTGAGGTCCTACAGCAAATGGCAAAGCCAAGACTCAAACTGAAATCCAAAGACTTCAGATTCTGAGCTCTTTTACTGGGACAGTAAAGAAATCTGACTCAGGAATCAGAATACTTGGGATCATATTCTGCTTCTGATGCTTAAGGTGACCATGAATAAGTCACTCAGATTTCCTTAACTTTGGTTTTCTCATCTGTGAAATAAGAGGGTTGGACTAAATTACACCTAATTTCCCTTTCAGCACTATGTCTACAATCCTATGGTCTCTTGGTATCAGATTATGATATCCCATGATGGGCACACAACAAACAATGGCAGGAAAGTGAATAAATATTGGACTTTAGTGTCTATGCTTCCTAGACTCCAACTCCCTTCTTGTTTTCCAGCTGGGCTCCAATAATGCTGCTGCAGATTTTCTACATGAGGATTCTTGGAAGTGCTAATTCCTGTTGCTTTTGTTCTATTTAAGTTCTGGCACATGGGTGACCAATAAACAAGAACCTTGCCACCCACTGTTGCTTTGATGGCATGTTCTATTGTTAATGTATTTGTAGTCATGTGGCTCTCTTGGATCACCTGAGTAAAGCAATATAGGCTGCAAAATGGGACAGAGAGGTGGAATTTATAAACAGTTTCTACTAGCAAATTTTGTCAAACTGGCATCTTGTGGCAATGATTACATTCGATTATCCTGCACAGAACTCCTCTTCCTCAGCTTGCTGTAAATAGCTTTAGCAACCTAAACAGCCAAACAATCCAGGGACCATTCCTGTGAATGTGGATACACCATCTGTTTTTTCTAATCATGTTTAATGTGTCAACAATGGGAAATTCTGGAGCTGGAGTTGGTTATATTTCCCATATCCCCATCCCCCAAATGATGGAACCGTATGACAGAGCAGTTAAAGCAAGAGCTGGAAAATGTTGGGTTGGAAATGGCACCTCTGTACTGAGCTAAATGCTTACCTCACCAACATGCTATGCTCATCCATGCCTCCATGTGTTTGCTCATCTTGCATTCGATATAAGGCTAGATAGATATGCTGGGTCCAGAGTATGGAAAGGCTTGAATGTCCAGGTTAGGAGTTTTACATTATTAAATAGGTTATGGGGAGCCACAGAAGTTTTTTGAGAAAACTAGTGATGTGGTCAAAGCAGTGCACTGGAAAATATTGTTGAGGCACTGGTTTGAAATGTGGATTACCGAAGGAAATAGACTAGAATAGCTAGGGAGATTAGGTGAGAAAGAAGAGATGTAATCTATGATGTCTTCCTCAACTATTCTAATGGTTATTGATCTCCTTTTCTGATTCCCCATTATCCTTTTTAGGATCTATGCATTACTCTGTGTGTGTATGCACATGTATGTATGTTAGAGCTGAAAAAAATCTTTGGAAGTTATCTAGTCCAATGATCATTTTATAATTGAGAAAACTGAAACCCAGAAAAATAGCAATTTTCTAAAATTCCTGCTTCTAATTAGTGGAGGAATAGGACTTAGGAACACAGACCTAGAGCTAGAAGGGATCTTGAATCTATTTCAACTCCATTCTACAGATAAGGAAACTGAAGCCCAGGTTAACAAGGTAACCTCAAGTCTAGTGAGAACTGGTCCTTAGTATTGTTTTATTTTAGCTATTATATCTTCTCCATTAATCTTGTCTGCTCAAATGGGCAATATATACCCTCCAAATCAGGGAGTCCCTAATATCACATGATTCATAGACATCCACAATCTCTCTCTTTTTCTCCCTCTCCATCAGTCCTCATCGTTTGAATCCCTATTCTCGATGCCTTAGTAGTCCTTGTGAAAACCCTGAAGATTTTAGAGAACTTCTAGATTCTAACTAGAAGAGGGGAAGAAGCTATGAAAAAGGACAATCACCATGCTTTTATGAAATGTTTATTATGTGCCAGTCTTTGTGCAAAGCTCGAGGGGTCACAAAGAAAGACAAAAACAGCCCTTACTGTCAAGAAGCTAATATTCTAATGAAAATGGGACACACCATGTAAATAGCAATGCAACTGCATAATATATACAGAGTAGATGGAAGGTAATCTGAGAGGAAAAGGCACTGGAGGGATGATGACCTAGTGATAGACAGTCAAGGAGTCTGCCTACATGATTATTCAGAGATGCCTTTCATTTAGAACTTCAATTTTTTCTATGCTGTTTTATCATTCTATCCATCAGAGATTCATTTAGGTTAGCAATTATGCTTTAAAAATGCAAATGTCTTTGGGTGCACTGGTAATTATCCTTATACTTGGGGGACCAAGATGATATCAGTATGTTGGGGTCAATGTACAGCATGTCTGACTAGCTGATCAGACCAATACAAGCTCAGAAGGCTCTACCACAGGTCAGACACTAATAGCTCATATGAACATTTGGGTTGGACATATCTTTAAATTTGTGCAGCTCGTGTTTCTTTTGTGCTATTTGATTCTATTTTACTCATAGAGCAGAGTGCTTTCTTTGATATGGGTAAGCCTTGCTGGATAATCTTGTGCCAGTGTCTCCCATGTCTTATACTCAATGCCAAAGGTCTTTAGAGAGACTTCTGGCTACACTAGGGGGCTACCAGTCATTTCCCACTCCCACCCCATTCAAATTGTGTAAATCAAATTACTTGCCATCTAGCCAGAATCCACTGCACTGGGTCAATGGAAATTTTGATTAGTGGTTGTTTGAGGATATAGGATAATTTTCGTTATTGGGACATTTGGTTATGGGTCCAGGCCCTTCTTAAGTAAGTGTTACACATAGCCTTATTTCTATAATCCCTTATACTCCCCAAATGAAAGACAGCATGGTATAGTTGATAGAGTGTTGGTCTTAGAGCTCCTCTATTCAAATCTTACTTGATACATGCCAGCAGTATGATTCTGGTAAAGTCATTTAACCTTTAGTGTTTCAGGCAAATCTCTGAAACTATAAATTGTGATGCAAATACTGATCTGCTGATAGCTCCCTAAAAAACCCCAAACCAAATGAATCAATGCATAAAAGACAGAAAACTCAATGGTAGTCAGTTGAATATCTTAGTTTATTAATTAATTTGAGATACAGAAAAATTCTGCTCTCTGGATATTTCTTATCCTTGTTTCTTGTCTCTTGTTTCTACTCATTCATTCCTCAATAGTTGGAACTCTCTGGTACTTTGATCTAACTTGCCACTATTATCAGCTTCAACTCTTCTTACTTATCTGTTCCAACCCCTTCTTCCTCTCATATTGGTTGAGCCTTCCTGATAACTCACACTGGCTTGTTGTCATTCCTACTCCTTCCCATTTTGTGTCTTATGTTGAAGAATGGAAACTCTTTGTCTTGATTTTCTCTGTTACCACTGACACCTCTGTCTTTGAGTTTGACTTCATATTTGGCTGCCATCTTGCCTGCTCAGGCTACATTTTCTGAAATGCTCTCATGGTAGTCAGATCAAGATGGCAAGATAGAACCTAGTATTTAGTTAGTAGAATCTAGGGAATATGAGAGGAGTACTAAGGAGTAGGTTGCTAAAGATAAACTTTGCCATTTCAAAACTTTGCTCAAGGCCAACTCTATATCTAGGGGGAAAGGAAGAAACTCTTCTTCCTCCTGATCTACTTCTTTCCTAGACCAAAATGACCCTTTTGCTCCAAGACCCATATCATGTCCTTGTAGTATCACCAATATATGAGTTAGAGAAACTTCTCTGAGATAGTCTGGGAACTGGATATTTACAATATTGTTTCAAACTCCAGACAATCTGCCTACAAATAAATTTTTAACATGAGTTAGGGACTATCTCTATTTCTTTCAGATTCTCTACAATGTCAAGCATAATGGTGAGTCCATAATAGGTGCTCAACAAATACTTTTTAGGTGACTGGTTGATGTCTTAATATTCTTATTAAAGTGAATACAGAACAATTCTTGCTCAGTACAGGGGAAATAACAGTTGAGAAAGGAGGAAAATAGACTCAAACTTTAGATATAGGCAATTCATAACTGATAAAAAAACATAAGTTTTCATTCCATTCTGAGATTAATAGGCTCCATTTTGGTATTTCACATCCACCATACTGATTCAGGTGGGTGATGAGGCTGAGGGGTAAACACCAGGACATTTCTGGTTACACTCAAGATTAGATAATCTCAGTTGAAGTTCACTGTCAGATCTCCTGCCCCTGTTTTAATAATCTCCCTTCTGCATGGAGACAACAGTTAATTTAAGGTAGCAATTAAGCTGAACAGAATTACGCTTTAAATACTATAAACCATTTAATGAAATTACTTTCTTCTGCCAAACAGAATTAAACCCCAAAGTCATAAAAATGCTCCAAGTGAAGACTTTTTTTCTCTTGAATACAAATGGGAGTTTAGAAAGATGAGCCATTGTCATTGTTGAAGGGGAACTTGATGCCCTCTGACACACTCTGAACTTAAATTGGCTTCCTTTCCAAATCTTAACTACTTTTAGCATCATATTTTTTAATCACATTGCCAGTCTACCAACTCCCCTCATTTAGTCCTATCTGACTTCACTCTATACCATTTTTTTCCTGAAAAGTAGACATTAACCTTTGAGTTTTTAGAAACTCTCTTTCTCTCTGTGATATGTACACACACACACACACACACACACACACACACACACACATATACTCACTTTTATGTGTGTGTGTGTGTGTGTGTGTGTGTGTGTGTGTGTATTCCACTTCCAGGAAGATGTGTGGAGTGGTGAGTGAGGAGTCTGATACCCTCCTAGTCAATCAGATCAGATAATTCAACACTGGTGGGGAATGAGATAATAGATGTCAAACTGATCTCTTCAATTCTAGAGTCTTCCAGAAAATAAGAATTTCCAGAGAGGTTCCCCAAAGAATCAAATGGATTAGGAATTAAGAATTAGGAATACACAAATAAATAGATCTTTATCATGGCACACTTGGAGGGAAACCCCAACAGATACCACTGAGTCTTACCTGGTGGAGGGGATAGATACAACCAAGGTCCAGTCACAGGAGGGATCAATTGCTTGGGTTTCAGGTCTTCAGACTACAGCAACAGGGAAAGTGGGTCAGTTTTAACCTTTTGGAGATGCTGTCCGTGGTCCAAAAACAACCACGTTCATCACCTCACCTAGCTGATGCTTATGATGCTGCCCTTAAACCAAAGCAGCTTAATAAGGTAAAGCAAGCCATAAGTTTTATGGGGGTGGAGTGAATCCTCACTTAGGTGCATCTGATTGATTTCTCATATCTGAAGTCATAGGAGATGCTTGATATTGGTTAGGGAAGACCTCAGAGATGTAAATAAGTAAGAAATGCAAAACAAGAAGTAGGCAGTTTCTAGAAAAGATCAAGAAAGAGAGGCAATATCTAGAGCAAAGGCAGATTACTGCAATGGAATTTATAGACTTCAGAGAAGCACTTCCCTTTCACCTTCCCTCTCTGCCCAAAATATTGTTTTGTTTTGAGTTTTGGCTATCATATCCTTAGGGGAAGTGTCATGTATTGGACAGAGATCTGGCTTTGGATCCAGGGAGACCTAAGTTCAAGTCCTGCCTTTGGCAGATACTAGCTATGTGACCCTGGACAAGACATATGACCTGTCGCCACTGTAGTCTCCTCTCTAGGACTATAAGTCACAAGAGTATGCTGACTTATGTTAATTAGTAGATGGAATTTCACTACCAGAGAGTTCTTCCTATAAGTGAAATCACAAATTTGCTGCCTATTCCTATTACCTCCCCACATCCAATTTATTTCTCATTTCTATTATCTTTCTGCTATATTCAGTTCAGTTCTAATATTGATTAATTATTTTTTTAACCCTTAGGGCCAGGCAATGGGGGTTAAGTGACTTTTCCAAGGACATGCAGCTGGGAAATGTCTGAGGTCAGATTTGAACCTGGGACCTCCTATCTCTCCTGGCTCTCAATCCACTGAGCCACCCAGCTGCCCACCAGCTCTAACGTTTATTAAATATCTACTGTATGCAGATATTGTTTTTCCACTCAAGAACCTTGTAGTCTAAAAGGGAATTTATGATACATAATGAAAACTGGAATTTTATGGAAGTATACAAAAAGAATCATATGTAATGCTAGTTCCAAGGAAGAAAAGATTATTTGAGTAGAAAAAGCAACACCTTCATGGAGGAGGTGGCAATTTTGAAGAATCTATAAGATGTTGCTAGACTTTGAAAGAAAGGGAAAGACATAATAGGAACAGATATTAGCAAAGGAGAAGGCACGGAGAAGAAAAATGTGTAAATGTATGGGAGACAATAGTAATAATTTCCAATTTTAATCACTTAAGAGTGTATACTCATGAACATTTATTTATTTATTACTTTTAAGTTCCCAGAATAAATGAGCTATGCTACAAATATTGTCTCATTTTATCCTCACAATAACCTTGAAAGGTAGGAACTGTCATTATCCTCATTTTGCAGAGGAGGAAACCAAGGAAGATGGAGGTTAAGCGACTTCCTCAGGCTTATACAGAGAGAGGAGTTTGATCTTTGTGTCAAGTCTATGATGTGAAATAAAGTTGGAAATGAAGGTGGTGGTAGATCACATATTTTAATTTAATACATTTGTAATTAATGTTATCATAGGTCTAGACCTCCCTACACTTTCCCTGATGGTAATTGTTTCTGCAATTCTTTAGAGCTTTGAAATATCAGCTTCTTCTAATTCAGAGCTAGGATGATTGTGTGGAGATGAATTGACTTGGATCTTATATGTCTGATTTAATCTTTATAATCTCTTTGAATCCTCTTGCTCACATTTAGTGAGAAAGTGTTTGGATTTCCATTTGAAACCCTAAGAAGGCATATCTACAATTTTCCTTGATTCTGCCTTCTCTGAGGAAGTTCTTGCTAATGTCAAACCTAAATTTCTTTAGCTATGTGACCACCCAGCTTAAATTTAGTGTTTGGAGCTATATAATGATACATTTTCTAGACAGATATTTTCAGGGCATGGTTAGAGATAGAAGTGGGCACTTGGGAGAAGTGTGAAAGTCTTCTGATGCCTTTTTTATACTGTTCTTTTTCCATGAAGAAAACTGAATCTATACTCTTTGTGTATATATTATAGGTCATAAATAGAAGCAAAACCATTTGCAAAGAGCGCTGAAAAATCTACCCATGAGCAAGCATGATAATTAACTTAGATGCAAATGAATATGTCAAGTGAACTCTGACTTAGATTGAACTGAAAAGACCCACTATGAACTCATAGTTCTAATTCTAATACTAGTTAGAATTCTAATCCTAAAACTAATGAATTAATGTGGCACCTTGGTAAAAATATAGGATTTAGAGGAAGAAGACCTGGGTTAAAATCCTGGGTCTTCCAACTATGTGACCTCAAGCAAGACATTTTCCCTCTGTGAGTCTCCATTTCTTTAACTAATAATTCTTTTTATCATTATTCTAGCTTTTTAAAAACTTTTTTTACAACACATTTATTTGTTTGTTACCTTAATGTTCTGATAATAAATGAGATAGAAAGCATGGGGATATGAAATAGATAATCTTCAACTAATAATTAATAGTAATGATGACCTCAAAGATCTCTTGCAGGGAAAATGAATAATGATCAAATAGATCCATTAGGATGTATTGAGACAGAAGGAATCTTACTTTCAATTTTTACTAATCTTTCCCTTAATTTACAGGATTTCTAATTCTGTTTAACTGGGGATTTTTAATTTTTTTCTTTTCCTAGTTTTTTTAGTTGCATGTCCAATTCATTATTCTGCTCTTTATTTTATTGATGTAAGTCTTTATAGATACAAATTTTCCTCAAGTACAATTTTGGATACAACCTATAAATTTTTATATGTTATCTCCCCATTACCATTTCCTTTAATGAAAATATTGTTTCTAAAATTTGTTCCTTGACTCAATCATCCTTTAGGATGAGATAACTTAATTTCGAATTTATTTTTAGTCTTTCTGTTGCTCTTTGTTGAATATATTTTATTGCATTATAGTCTGAAAAGTATGCATTTAATATTTCTGCTTTTTTTACATTTGGATGTGAGGTTTTTATGCCACAGTATGTGATCAGTTTTTGTGAAGGTGCCATACATTTCTGAGAAAAGGGTGCATTGTTTCTATTCCCATTCAATTTTCTCGGGAAGTCTACAAATATCCAATTTTTCTAAAGTTCTTTTAACCTCCTTAACTTCTTTCTTATTTTTTCAGTTGGATTTATTTACTACTGAGAGAGGAAGGATTGAGGTTCCCCACTAGTACTGTTTTATCCTTTATTTCTTTCTGTAACTCATTTAACTTTTTCTTTAGGAATCTGGATGTTATATTATTTGGTGATTTTCATTTATCTGGTGCCTTTTATCATGAAGTAATTTCCTTTTTTATCTTTTTTGATTAGATCAACTTTTTTACTTTGGCTTTGTCTGAGATAATGATTGCTATCCTTGTTTTTTTTTTCCTTTTTTTCCCTTTTTTTTTTACTTTAGTGGAGGCACAGTCTATTCTATAGCCTCTTACATTTACTCTATGTGTGTCTCCCTATTTTAAATGTGTTTCTTGTAGACAGCATATTGTGGGGTTCTGGTACATTCTGATATTGTTTTCTGTTTTATGACTGAGTCCATACTATTCATATTCACAGTTATGATTACTATGCTTTCCTCCATTTTATTTCCCCCAGTTTATTCTCTGTCTCCTGTTAGCCTTTCCCTGTTTAAAGGTGTTTTATTTTGGATGACCACCTCCCTCAATTCACTCTCCTTTTTTGTCCATCCCTAACTTCCTTATTCTTCTTACTCCCTACTTCCCTATAGAATAAGGTAGGCTTCCTTAGCTTACTGAGTGTTGTGAGGAAGAGATTACAATATCAGTGACATTGGCAAGCAAATGCAAGGAAATGGAAGTTTGAAGGAACTGCCAATCAAGGAGAAGGAAAGAAGATTCTAAAGGAGAATCTGGTCAGGGAGACAGTTAAGAAAGCCGGCATCTGAAAATGGTCACTACTTCTTCTCTCTTGAGCTTTGGAGAAGGAGCTAGCAGGCAACTGCTATGGATTCCTGGCTAGTGACTTACATTGAAAAGATTGGAACATAGTTCTGAAGATCCTTTTCAGTTATCAACCATATTCCCTCAGAGACAAATCAACTTTACTTCCTCGTATTGAATTTCATAGTAGATTAGGGAGACCATAAATTCCCTCTTTTCATTCTTCCACCAACCCTAACTTTTTTCTATAAGAATATACCCCTTTCAGAAAGAGCTATATTATGAGAGTAGTCTTGTGAAATTTCTAAGAAGTCATCACATTGAGAAGAGTTGTTAGGATCAACTTAGACCGAGAAAGTCAGGAAGTGGGGTGGGGGGAAGGAGTGAGGATACTAGCTTTCCCTCTAACCTATTTCCTGGTGTCATTGCTCCATCCCTTCTCTGCTACCTTAAATATACTAGTAAGGAGCATCTATTACAGTGTGTTATTCCCACTTAGAGCTAGTTCTGATGAGAGGTTCAGTCATAGCCACCTGCTCATCTTCTCCTCCACTGTATTTGCCACTTACATACCTTTAAATGAGAGGTAGTTTATTCCTTTATATTTCTCCTTTTCTCTTCTCTCCAAGTGCTCCTCTTTCCTATCTCTTTTTTTATATCAGTCTATCTTATTTAGCTTCCTTCTTTCTTTGTATACTCCTTTTCATTACTCTAATAGTGATAAAGTTCTCAAGTACCTTTACTGTAGGTATCTTGCTTACTTAAGTACCTAACTTTTCTCAAGTGCCATAGATATTGTAATTATTTCAATGATTACCTTCCAAGTTGTGAATTTAACCTTAAACACCTTTAAGTTCTCATTTTACTTTTTTATGTTTCTCTTGAGTGTCAAATTTGCTCATCAAATTTTCTCTATTTTCTCTTCAGTTCTGGTTTTTGATCAGAAAAGTCTGAAAGGCCTTTATTTTGTTAAATATTTTTTTTTACCTGGATGCTTATGTTCAGTTTTGAAATTCCAGGTTGCCTTTTGGAATATCATATCCCAAGTTTTCTAGTCCTTTAATGTAGGAAAAAAAAAAGTCCTTTGTAATCTTGATTGAGGCTCCTTGAAATTTGAATTGTTTCCTTCCAGCAGCTTGTAATATTTTTTCCTTGGCCTGAAAGTTTTGGAATTTAGTTATAATAGAACTGGGATATTTTATTTTGGGGTCTCTTTCAGGAGGTAATTGGTGGATTCTCTCAATTTACATTTTTTCCTATTGTTCAAAGATATCAAAGCTGTTTCCCCTGACATTTCTTGTAATATGGTGTCCAGACTCTTTATTTTAAAAATTATGGCTTTCAGGTAATTCAATGATTCTTAGATTATCTCTCCTGGATCTATTTTCCAGGTTGGTCATTTTTATTGTGAGGTATTTTGGGTTTTCTTCTATTTTTCATTTTTAAAATTTTGTCTTATTTCCTATATCTGATCATTTAATTAGCTTCTATTTCACTGATTCTAATTTTTAAGAAGTTATTTTCTTCCTTAAATTTTTGTTTCCTTTTCCATTTGACCAATCCTACTCTTTAAAGTGTTGTTTTCTTCAGGTTTTTTTTCCTGCCTCTGTTTCCATTTGTTCCATTCTATTCCTTAGGGAGTTGTTTTCTTTAAGGCATTTTTATGTCTCACTTTCCTTTTTAGCCTATTCTAGTTTTTAGGAAGCTGATTTCTTCAGTGGATTTCCCCAACTATAGAATTTTTTTGCCAATTCTCTTTCAATTTGGGGTTTTAACTTCTTTTCAAGGTCTTCCAGGGTGTTTTTTGAGGTCTGACATCCTTTCATCCTTTCCTTTGAGGTTTTATATGTTTCTTTTATGGCATTGTTGAAAGTAACTTTCTAAGGTCAGATTTTTTTTGTCTTTTTCTCATTTTATGTTTATTTTCCTCCTCTTCCCCCGTTACCTATCTATCTATTGAAGTTCTTCTCTGTTCCTGGGGTAGAGGGCACAGTGATCCAAGCCTGTAGAATACTCTCCTCTGGTACTTGGGCTAGACCCAGTTGCCCTTATTCCTCATGGTATGTTTGTGAAGGAGGTGGGCATGCTGGATTACTCTGGTTTGCAGCTATTTTTGTCCAGCTATATTCAGCATCCTGTACTACTAATTTCCCTGTTGTTTTGTGGTCTGGTCTGGATACCACTCTGTTGTTTCCCTAAGCCTGCCAAGTGGCCTGGGGTGAGCAGGACCCCTGCTCTGCTCCCTGCCTCCTCAGACACTCTGTTGCCAAATGGGAGTAAGGTTTTGAAGTTCTAGTTCCTTGACTCTGTTTCCTTGTGGCCTCAGGGCTCTACTGCCATATGAGAACTATAAGTTTCCTTTATTGCCTCTGGTGGAGTCACTGAGTATTGGGCTGTTCCAAGTTCTGCCACTTCTCCAAGATGCTGTGCTGCCTGAGTTGCTTTCCCCTCTATCCCAATGAGACACATTCCATCAGGTTTACTTTATTTTGAGGGGATTTATTTTCTTTCCGCATGTGAGTGTGTAGGGTTCAGGGGAGTGGAATGTTCTTTACTGTGTCATCTTAGTTCCTAGCATCCAACCAATCTGCTTAAGTTATAAGCAATGTGAAATTTACATTTTTTAACAGCCTTGATTTTTAATGTCCCTGAATGGATCTGTAAGACTGAGTAGGGCCCATCAGAATAGGCTCAAATAGGTGAATCTGTTTGCCAGTGAGCACATTTGTGACTCTTTGTACAGGTCTCTCTTATGCTCATCTATAGCCAACAAAACATGAGCTGAAAACTTCAACCTTTTGAAAAACCAGGCAATTCTCTTTCTGAGCCAGTATGATTGTATAGAGATGAATTTGAGTTTAATCTTGCATGCCTAACTAACTCACTCTGGCCTCTCTGAATTTTCTTGCTTATATTAGTGAATAGTATTTGAAGCTTATTCTGGCTGACAGGCAGTTTTATCATTATTTTAAAAGCAGGGACCTGCCACAAATAATTCATGTGGGCTCAAAAGAAGAGATAATGAACCACCTGTTGGCATCTTGCTGTTTTGGCTGGTTGCCGTGTTTGGCATTTCTGTAGACTTGAGAACACATATAAGTGAAAGGTTTGAGCCTGCTGGACATCTAAGAAATAAAAGCATCCTCCTGGACCCCTCCTTCCACACCAGACCTTAGGAAGTTCCTTCACATATAGAATCACAGATATACAACTCTAAATAAGTCAGTGCCTCCCCCAGTCTAATACCTTTTACAGATGAGGAAACTGAGGTACAGGCAGGGTAAATGAATTGTCGAAGGTCAAACAGTCAGAGATGGGATTTGATCCAGGTCTTATGACTCCAAAGTTAATATTTGTTTTACAGTTACATACTTTTGTGCTATTGATCCAGTTTGTTTGGGATTTGCATTTTCTGATTGCCTTCATTATGCCTTCCCAGTTGTTCACATTTTGTTATTTTGTTATCTTTTTCAGTTTATTTTTAATTTTCTTTTTCATCTATAAAAGAAGAGGGTTATTCTAGATTTCACTATGTTTCTTTTCTAGCCATTCTATTATCCTATGACAACATTTAGATTGTATGAGGACAACACTTATTGAATTACACCAAGCCATAATTTGAGGAGGGGATTTTGCCATACCTCATTTCACCCTTGCCTTGACTTTCTCCTGACTTTTCTCATCCATCTTACTTGACCCTTCCCATTCAGCACCCTTTTCTTGCACCCCTTTATTCTATCTTTTCCCATTATAATGTAAGCCTCTTGGAAGCAAGGAAAGTCTTGCTTATTTGTATCCCCAGTACTCATTATAGTTCCTGAAACATAGTCACTGCTTAATACATAACTCAATGTAGACTTTTAGATCAAACATTAACAATAGTAATAGCTAGTTTTATAAAATACTTTAAGATTTGTAAAGTACTGTACACATATCTCATTTTATCTTCACAACCATTCTAACAGGTAGGGGACATAATTAACACTTTTTCAAATGAAGAAACTGAGGCAGGTAGAGGTGAAGGGTTTTGCTCAAGATCATATGGCCAATAAAGCTGAATCCAAGAGAAGTTGAATGATTTCCTTAGAGTCACATAGCAGGAAAGTACCAGAGAAAAGATATGGACTCGGGCTACTCCTAACTCTACATCTAACATGCTTTCCAAGACTGGTGCTACCTATTTATCTCATAGAATGGTTATGTGTATAAAATAAAATTATGCACATATATAATCACATAAACAACTGAATTAATAAATTAATTAATACATGTGTCTATACAGTAGTCCATAATCATAAAGCACTATATGAATATGAGATATAATTCTTATTCATTTGATTTCCCCATTATCAGTACTCTTGCATTTCTGCCTTTTCAGTCCTCTTTGTCAGTTCTACCCTTCTTTTAATTACACATTCTCTATATACAATAACTCAAGAGATAGAATTTTGCTCACATAAGCATTTAAGGGACAAATAAATAAATCTCTTTAAAAACTTTTGAACTTATCAGCAATTATTTTTCCAATTATCTCAACCCACTGAAAATATTATAATACTTGAAAGCAGAAATTCTTCCTATTGTTCCATTGCCCTTTTGAATGAGAAACCCAATATTTCTGGGAGGGTGGAGAAAACTCAGAATTACAGCAGAAAAATGGGAACAAATGGGCTACTCTTCATGCCCAACGCTTAAGCTAATGACCTTGGGGAGCTCAAGGTGCATCCTTTCTGCTATTCAGTCATAGTGAGATAGATTGCACTGATGCATTTATACACTCATGTGTTCCCCTCTACTGTAGACCTCATGTAGTTATTAAGATTTTTGACTAAGATTAAGATTAGAAGTCCATGGTTATGGAATCAATCCATTAAACAAAATTCATTTCTTGGGTAGTAACAGACATCCAAAGCATAGTGTGTAGATGACAAAGATGATTAAAATACAGTCTCTGTCTTTGTGGAAATTTGGTCTACATGTGAAAGTAAGACACAAACCCACAAAAATTAATATTAGAATAAATTACATCACATCTAATAAGGGGTATTGTTGCTTGGTTGTTTCATCTTCATAACCTCATTCGGGATTTTCTTGGCAAAGCTATTAGAGTGATTTGCCATTTCCTTCTCTGGTTCATTTTACAGTTGAGGAACTGAGGTAAACAGGATTAAGTGACTTGCCCAGAGTCACACAGTTGGTGAGCATCCAGACCAGACTTGAACTCAGAAGGATGAGTCTTCCTGACTCTAGGCCCTGTGCTCTATTTACTGGTCTATCTAGTTGCCTAGATGGCTACCTCTTACTAATGGTTAGGTGGCATCAATAGTGTAATTGTTCAGAAGAAGGCTAGGGAATGAGCAAGAAAGATTTGAACAAGTGAGAGCCCATGAAACTAGAGCTCTGAGCTAAGAAACTAGGGTCCTTCTTCTGTGGCATGGACTCTGGCAATATACACATCTATAGAACATTTTTCAGAATAATGTTTTTGGATGCAGGAAAGAATATATAGAATTATAAAGGAACCAGAATGTGTTGAAATACTGTTATCAAAATATTATGGAAAAAATGTTCGCTTAAATTCAATTTATATAAAAGTCAAAATGTTACCCTGTCATGTCATTGGTCCTCTTGGAAAATGAAGGACAAATAACAACACCTTTCATTGTCAGAGATCGAAAGCCTCTCTCCTTCATTTCTTTTTTGTCCCTTCCTTTGTTCCATCCAGTCTCTGTTCAAGAGGTGGGCTTTCTTGCTAACACCAGCTTTCTACTTGTGTTCTTGATTCCAAACTCCTTTGGGAGTTTGGTCTCTCAGTCATTCCTTCTCTTTTGTTTACCTTCTCCTTATAACTTCTTCCTTGTCACCTAAAAACACACTCAAATCTTCTTCATCCTTAAAAATACCTTAGAGGTAGCCATGTAGCACAATGAATAGAGTACCATACCTGGAATTAGGAGGACCTTGGTTCCAGAAACTTCCTAGTTGTGTGATCCTGGGCAAGTCACTTCACCCCAATTTCCTAGTCCTTGCTGTTCTGTTTTGGAATTGATACTAAGGGAGACAGCTAGGTGGCTTAGTGAGCAAAATCTAGAGATAGGAAGTCCTGGGTTCAAATATGACCTCATATACTTCTTAGCTGTGTGGCCCTAGGCAACTCACTTAACCCCCTTTGCCTAGCCCTAACCACCCTTCTGCCTTGGAACCAATTCATAGTATTGATTCTAAGATGGAAGGCAAGGGTTTAAAAAAAAGAATTGAAACTAAAAGAGAAGGTAAGTGTTTAAAAGAAATACCTTCACCTGACCCTGACATTCTCTCAGACTCTCTATACATCTCTTCTCCTTTTCATAACCACATAATGAGGGAAAAGTCACTCATAGGGACTTCTAGATCTTTACCTTTCACTCACTTCTCGGTCCCTTGTAACTTGACTCCTGACTCCAATACTTGTTTGGAATGGATCCTTCTAAAGTGGCGGGGATTTTTAATCTTTTCTTGTTTCCTGGACCTCTTAGGCAGTCTAGCTTGGACCAAGTCTCCTTCACCCACCATCCTATTCTGGAGACACTATTTAAGCCACAGATTCCATGAAAGGGTGAGTCCATCAGCACCAACAGAAGTCCAAACTCCTGGCATTGGCTTTTCCATTCTCAAAGATAGATGATTGTCTTGGGCTACATGAAGCTGTTAACCTCTCTCTCCACCCATCTATGCCAACACACCAACCCCAGGACCACAAATTGCATCAGACTATTGGGGAACCTTGGAACCCAGTCCAAAGACCACAGGTAAAGAGGAATTCCAAATGTGGAGAGGGGGGGAGAAGGCACTTCAGGCAGAAAGGAAAGACAGAGAAGATAATACTTGAGGCATGTTTGTGGGACAGTAAAGAGACTAGTTAGCCTAGAACACAATGTTCCCATAGAGAGCCAGTGGGAGGTAAGGTCTAATTAGGCTGCAAGGATCAAATTCACAGCCTTCAATTTAGTTCAATCCAACAAAAATTTAGTTCAGTGCTTACTCTTCAGGATCTGCTACTTGATTGTGGGGATATAAGGGGGAAAACATACTGGTTCTGGAGTCAGAGGATTGGGATTCAAATCCCATTTTTTTTCTCTTTCTCTTTGTGTGTTCTTGGACAATATAATATAACCTCCCTGGGTCTCATTTTCCTTGTACACAAAATGAGAAGGTTGGATAGGATGAACTCTGAGTTCCCTTTCAGCTTTATATAATGGGATTCCTAACCTCAAGGAGTTTTTGATTCATCATCATGGTTTAAATGGTTAAACTAATAATAACGAATACCTAACAAATAACAATATCAGTAATAATGGCATCTACTATGTGCCAGTCACTATACTAAGCACTTTTCAAATAACATCTCATTTGATCCTTATAACCATCCTCAGAGGTAGATGCTATTATTATTCTCATCTCACAAATGAAGAAACTGAGACAGGCAAGTTAAGTGACTTGCCCAAGATCGCACAAGTAGTAAGTGTCTGAGGCTGGCTTTGAAATCTTCCTGACAGCAGGTCTAGTGCTCTATCCACTGGGCAATCTAGTTGCCTAACGAACCTGTCTCAGACAGGAGATATAGACTGGATGGACACATGATTTCATTGGTATAGGGATCTCTCAGAGAAGGAAATTCCTTCTACCAGTATAGGTTACATTGTTATGTATTATTTAGTCTTTTTCAAAACCCTTTCCTTCCATCTTAGAATGAATACTGTGTATTAATTCCAAAGCATAAGAGTGGTAAAGGCTAGGCAATAGTGTTAAGTGACTTGCCCAGGGTCACAAAGTTAGGAAGAGTCTGAGGTCAGATTTGATCCCAGGACCTCCCATCTCCAGGCCTGCCTCTCTATCCTCTGAGTCATGTAGCTGTCTGAAGAATGTAACTGTTGGTAAATCTAACACTAGTGGAACTCCTTCCCCTCATCCCTTGTCCAACGTTCTGACAATCCCTAACATTCTCAAATCCAGAGTTTGCTAGCTCTAGCAAACAGGGGCAAAGGAAAGATGATGAGACTCACCCTTTCTCAGTCATTTCCTTATATTAGGTTATCTGGTGCTCAAATTCAACCCTCTAATGGCCCTTTAAAGGAAAACTCCCCCAGGCAGGTTGCCCTATTTCAGGGGTGACAGATGCTGAATTCATCCTGCTGTTTACCTCTAACTGTGCCACCCTCCTCCCTCCCTTCCCCAGACATTCACGCTCACACATGGACTTTAATTAGCCAATTTTCTTCCTTGTTGTTTGGCTTTTTAAGAAGCACTCTTTGCCTCAGGCTTCCTGCTGGGTCCCAGACTTCCCTGAATCATTTCCTGGATTTGCATTGATTTGGCTTTTTCAAATTGAGCTCTGGGAAGAGGCATTTGAAAGGATGGTGCCCCCTTTCAACTTCTTGCCTTGAACATGATGGCACAAAAGGGTCACTAAAATGACAGAATTCTGGGCGGGGGAGGACCTGCTATTTTTCCTTCTCAATTTTCCTTCATGGGTCTCCAGTTGGACATTTCAACAAATGAGACTGCATCTAGTTGTGGTGACCACATTTCCCCATAGAAAGGAGGTAGAAAAGTTGTGGTGCATGAGGAAGATGATAATCAGGATGACGAGAGGACTAGCAGGAATCCCGTGTCAAGACTGGCTGAAAGAATGGGAGATGTTTAGCCTGAACGAGAAAGTAATTAGCAGGACCATCATAGATAAATCATTTTGAGCATTTGAAAAGCTGTCAAAAAGAAGAATTATAGGGGCAGCTGAGTGGCTCAGTGGATTGAGAAGCAGGCACCAGAGATGGGAGGTCCTGGGTTCAAATATGACCTCACACACTTCCTAGCTATGTAACTCTGGGCAAATCACTTCACCCCCATTGCCTAGCCCTTACCATTCTTCTGCCTTAGAACCAATACACAATATTGATTCTAAGGTGGAAGGTAAGGGCTTTAAACAGATTATATTTGTTATTGTTGACTCCAAAAGACAAAGCTAGGAACAGTGAGTAGAATTTACATGGTGCCATAGATAGAATTATGGACTTGGAGTCAAATCTTGCCTTAGACATTTAGCAAGTTGTATGACCCTGTACAAGTCGTTTCTTTTAGCCTCATTTTTTTCATTTGTAAAACAGGAATAATAAGAATACCTATCTACTAGGGTTGCTGTTAGGATACAATGAAATAACATATAAAATGCTTTGCAAAACTTAAAATGTCTTATACATTTTTTGCAATTTTTAAAAAGTTGATTTGATATGACAAGACTTCTTAACAATTAAAACTATTCAAGGGAAATTTCAGGAAGTGGGGTTGTTTGTTATTCAGTTGTTTTTTAGTTGTGTCTGACTCCTTGTGACTCCATTTGAGATTTTCTTGGCAAAGATACCAGAGTAGCTTGCCATTTCCTTCTCCAGCTCATTTCACAGATGAAGAAACTGAGGCAAATTCTGCTAAGTAATGTGCACAGGATCACACGGCAAATATGTTTTTGAGGCTAGATTTGAACTCAGGTGCTTCTGATTCCAGTCTGAGCACTGTATCCATTGTACCACTGATCTGCCCAAAGAAGTAGCATATTCCTCTTTATTGGAAGTTTTTGAGCTAAATGAACATTTTTCTGTGATTTCATTGAAGTGTTCTTAGGAATCCTGTTGGGTCAGATGGCTCCTGTAGGCCCTGCCTATCCCCAACTATTTGGATCTTATCCTTTGAGCTGATCTTTAATGTAAGCTTTCTATTTTGTGTATGTACCTAGCTATTTACACATTGACTCCTCCATTTGAATGCCTCATTTTTTTTTATCTTCAATGCTTACCACAGTGTATGGTACATAGAAAATACTAAATATGGTATGTAGAAAGTGCTTAATAAATGCTTGTTGATGACTTGATGTGATTATGAAACACTAAAGTAGGACTTTTGTGGAGATTTTCTTTTTTTTTTCCCCAAAGAAATAGCTTCATTACATTTAAATATTCAGTTTCTTTTTCTATTGAATGAAAGGGCTAGATAAGATGACCTCAAAGATTCCTCTCAGTTCTTAATCTGTGATTTTGTAGATAGATAGATGATATAGAGTTATATCTACATCCATATACATGATAGAAAGATAGACAGATCTAATGATAAAGCATTTATGAAGCATTTATAATACTGCATGTATACTTTGCTAAATGCTGGGAATTCAAATACCAGCAAAAAGAAAGGTCCTGATCTCAAGGTACTCACATTCTGGGGGGGATGGGGGAGATAACATTTTTAAAAGTGCAGAAAAATAGGGCTGGAGTGGGGAGGTAGGGAAAGGTAATGGGGGGCAGCAATCTAGGGAATCATGAACTTGTCTCTTGGTACTTTCTCAAATGGAGGTTTGCGAAGGAACTCACCAATTGTAGAAAGAGGCTATTGTCAGGGCAATGGGGTGGCATTTCTAGCATAAAAAGAAAGCTTCTGGTATGGAGATGGGAAGATCATCTGGTGATGATTCTATGATCCTAGATTCAATTAAAAGTTGAGTCATATCTGCTTTTAAAAAAGATAGAAAAACAGTATTGCAGAAATTCGGCATAGACGAACACCTCATGCCATAGATAAAATACATACCAAGATAAAATCAAAATGGATACATGACTTAGAAAGAAACAGTGATGCCTTAAGCAAATTAAGGGAATGCAAAATAGTTTCCCATCAGACATATGAATAAGAGAAGAATTTATGTTCAAATAAAGCATAAAGAACATTATGTGATATATAAAATAGATAACTGACTACATATTGAAACATTTTTGTACAAACAAAATCAATGCAACCAAGAGTAAAAGCCAAACAGCAAACTGGGAAAAAATCTTTATAGCAAATCTCTCTGACAAAGGCTTCATTTCTCAAATATATATAGAACTGAGTCAAACTTAGAAGAATACAAATAATTTCCCAATTTATAAATGGTCAAAGGATATAACAGGCAATTTTCAGATGAAGAAATTAAAACTATCTTTATTCATATGAAAAAAATGTTCCAAATCACTACTGATTAGAAAAACACAAAACAACTCTCAGGTAAGCATCAGACCAACTAACATTATGAAAAACAAAAATGGTAATTGTTGGAGGGAATATGAAAAAATTGGGACACCATTATATTGCTGATGGAGCTGCAAATTAATACAACCATCCTAGGGAGCAATCTGGAACTATGTTTAAAGGATCATAAAACTATACATACCCTTTGACCCAGCAATACCACTACTAGATCTGTATCCCAAATATATTAAAGATAGGGGAAAAGAACCTACTTGTGCACAAATATTTGTAGCAATTCTCTGTGGTAGCAAACAACTGGAAACTGAAGATGTCCATCAATTGGAAAATGGCTGAACAGGTTGTGGTATATATATGTAATGGAATGCTATTGTGTCATAAGAAATGACAAACAAGATAATCACAAAAACCCTGAAAAGACTCATATAAAGCAATATAAAGTGAAGTGAGTAGAATCAGGGGAACATTATATTGGCTGGGATCTATGTACTTCTACAGATGGAGGAAATGTTTGGGTTGAGCTTTTGTCCTCTTGTGCACTTCTGATGGGTATTTGGGAGGTATTTCAGGATCTCAGTGACAGCTCAGGCTGGGGACCTGAGCTACCTTCAGTACTCCAGAAGAAATCTCATTTAGGGTTAAGTCTGATCACTGCCCTCTGGAATGCATTCCTGACCTGAAATTGCCAAGTCTGTTGACTTGCCCCTCTAGGAAGTTCCAGTAGATTGTCCCTGGACTCAGCCACTATCAGACAAATGGAAAACTCTACAGTTTTCAAAGTGACAGAATTTTGGCTCCTTTTTTTGGGGTCTTGGATTCATGTCCTGTTTATTCCACTGCAGACTTCAGACTGGGTTGGAGTCTGGAACTGAGACCCACTTAGCCCCTTGTGGATAGAATCACATGGCTACTTTCTGTTTCTGTACTATTTTGCTAGCTATGCAGTCCAGAGACCTTGACTACTCCTCATCCTAGAATCCTCCATCTGGAAGGAAGAAACAGAACTTTTAGTTGATCTATGTTCTCATATCTTGCTTAAGGTCAGTGTCCTCCTTTTGCTATAGTATTGGTTCTCTTGGGTTTTCTGAGATTTGCAGTTCTCTATGTCCCAGACCAGATACCATCTCCCAAGTCCAAAGACTTCTCTATTTCCCTGTGCTCACTTAGGTAGGAAATATGTTGTATTGTGCTTTTTTTTCCTTTGGATTTCCTGATTAGGACTTAGTCTGATGCTCTTTGAAGAGGAATTCTATTGGAAAAGCTCAGCTGGATTTCCTGCTACTCTATTATCCTAACTCCACCTCTAAATACCAACTTTGAAATTTACTTCCTGTTTATAATGATAATAATAATAATTTTAATAGATAACATTTATATAGTGCTTACTATCTACCCGTTACTGTGGTAAGTGATATGATCTCATTTGATCCTCACCCAAACCTGGGAAGTAGGTATTATTAGTATTCCCATTTTATAGATGAAGAAACAAAGGCAAATAGATTAAGTGACTTTCTCTGGGTTACACAATATCTGAGACTGGATTTGGACTTGTCTTATTGATTCCAGGTCCATTGTTTTATCCACTGTGACCCATAGCTATTCCATCATGCTGCTTTTACTCTGGCTTTGTTTTTTATTTTTTATTTTATTTTTTTTCTGGCTTCATTTTAAAAAATATATATTTTTATTGTCCTGCAAAACCTGCTTCCATATTGGTCAGTGTTGTGAGAGCACACTCATACATAACCAAAACCCTACAGTAAAACCATAAATATACTGATGTGAAAGATAGCTCCAACAGTTCTTTCTTTGGAGGTGATAGCATTCACTGTCATGAGACTTTCAGGGTTGTCCTATATCATTGCATTGTTGAGAGCAACCAAGTTTTCACAGATAATCATCATCCAATATTGTTGTTATGGTGTACAATGATCTCCCAGTTCTGTTTATTTCACTTTGCATCAGCTCCTAAGGATCTTGCCAGCTTTGTCTGAAATCATCTTGCTTATCATTTCTTGTAGCACAATAGTATTCAATTGCCAACATGTACCACAATTTGTTCAGCCATTCCTCAATTGATGGACATCCCCTTAATTTCCAATTCTTTGTCTGGCTCCATTCCTCATGGACATTTTGGGATCTGCTCTTGGATTTACCCTTATAAATGAATTTTCACCTTGCCCTGCCAAAAATCCAGTCCTCTATGATGTTTAATTTGTTGTTGTTTAATCTTTGTTGTATCCGACTCTGTGATCTCATGGACTATATCCTACCAAAACTCTCCTTGGGGATCTCTTGACAAAGATACTGGACTGGTTTGCCATTTCATTCTCTAGTGGATTAGGGCAAATAGAGGATGTGACTTGCCCAGGGTCATAAAGCTAGTAAGTGTCTGAGGTTGGATTTGAACTTAGATATTCCTTATTCCAAGTCCAGCACTCTAGTCCCTAAGCCATCTAGCTACCTCTAGATGCCATTTCATAACTATCTCCAAATAATGGTGTTGTATGGGCTATACCTTCCTTTCTGTCTCCCCTTTGTTTGTTGTCTTGCCTCATTAGGATATAAGCTACTTGAGTGTAGGGACTATCTTGATTATATATTTAATCTTATATATATATATATATATATATAAACTTACATAAACTTAAATATAAGTATATTTAAATTCCCAGTATCTTATTACATTGTATTATTACATAATAGTATTATTATGTATTATTAGTATTAGATTATGCTTATTAAAGTATATGATGCTTATAAAATTCTCCAATCATTTATTTCACTCATCCATCCATCTAGCCATCTTTCTACTGATGTATCAGTCTTGAATAAGTCTTTAAGACTCACTTTTCTCATTTGCAGAAAATGAATGACAATAATTATACAATTTCATAGAGCTATTTTGAGGGAAGTATTTATTTAATTTTAAATTTTTATGTATTTTATTTTAGTAGATCTTTTGTTACTATAGTCTAAATTCATCCATTAATATGTTAGGTAACTGTAGGCAAGTGTCATCTTCCTTTTCAGCCTTAAGTTTCTTTTGCTATAAAAATTAGGGATATTTTCAAGAATGAAATTCTGATGATACAAACCCAAGCTTGTTCCAATGATTAAAACATGGAAGTAAAGGGGGAGTGATCTTAAGAGGCACACATGTCTGCACTTGGAACAACTCAGATATTAAAAAGACATGTACAAGGGGGCAGCTGGGTAGCTCAGTGGATTGAGAGCCAGGCCTAGAGACAGGAGGTCCTAGGTTCAAATCTGACCTCAGATACTTCCCAGCTGTGTGACCCTGGGCAAGTCACTTGACCCCCATTGCCTAGCCCTTACCACTCTTCTGCCTTGGAACCAATACACAGTATTGACTCCAAGATGGAAGGTAAGGGTTTAAAAAAAAAAAAAGACATGTACAAATAAATGATAAACACTAGGACAGGTAATTGACTATGAATACCAAAGTATGGTACAGTCCTTCAAGAATGTCAGGAATATTAAATTCCTGAACAAACTACAACTTGTGATGAATGCTGAGAACAACAAAAAGAGCTTTAAAAAATAATTATGCCATAGCAAGGAAGACCACAGGAAGACTGTGAACATTTGAGATGTCAAATGACAATAGCATGACAATAGACCCCCAAGAGGAAATTAAGTCCTTTCTTTTCTAGACTCCTTTCAAGGCAAATTATTTTCTAAAATGACTGATCAGAAACCCAAGGAAAGTGAGGAAGCAGTAAGAGAGCAGATGACCAGATGAGTTACATTTTAGATTACTGTACATATGAATCCATAACTTCTATCAGCAATTTCTGGAAAAAAAACATAAGAAGACTTGAAAAAGTGCCACACCAGGGTGTGATGGAGTCAGCTCATACTAGCACATGAGAGTTACTGATTGTTAAATTTTCAGTCAGTATATAAATAATGAAGAATAAGTCTCAAAAATCATAAAATGTTATAAGAAAGTGTTTAATTTATTATTTTATTGATTTATAGACTTGTGAAAGTAATGGAGAAAATGCTAATAGTGCAGATTATACTCAAAAGCATGTCATGCATAGTTTTCATTTTTCCCAGAGAAGTTGTTAAACATTCGCTAGCACACCGTTAGTGCTACACTCTTGAAGTGAATGAATTTCAAGTTTTTTAAAAGAAGGAGGCAGACAGGTCCTTTAAACCACATACCATCTAGCTTGATTTTGACTCCTGGAAAATTTCTAGAATGTACTGATAGAGAGATGGTTAGCCCTATGAAAAAACAATTGTAAGGATCACTAAGGGCTAGCATAGGGTTATAAGGGGAATGCCATAGGCATAATGTGCTTGGATTTCAGCAAGACATCTGATGTGGTCTACTCTGAACTTCTTCAGTTTTCCTAAAACATTTTTTCTGAGTTTTCTTTTATCCACACTCAGATGTATATTATATTTATATCCATGTAGTATTACTTTGCATAGACAGGAATTTCTTTGAGAATAGACACAAAGCATATTTCATTATATTTGATTAGCAGCTTGAACCACTTCTTATAGTTGTTGTCTTGCTGTTTCAGTTGTGTCTACCTTGTTGTGACTCCATTTGAGATTTTTAAAGCAAAGATAATGGAGTGGTTTGCCATTTCCTTCTCCTGATTATTTTATTTTATTATCATGCAAAATACACTTCCATACTGGTCATTGTTGTAAAATACACTGATGTGAAAGATAGGATGCTTTGGTCCGCATCCATCCAACTCTACCAGTTCTTTCTCAGGAGGTTGATAGCATTCCCTGACACAACGTCTTTCAGGACTGCCCCAGATCCCATTGCTGAGAGTAGATGAGTTTTCACAGTTGATCACCATCCGATATTGCTGTTATTGTATACACTGTTCTCCCAGTTCTGCTTATTTTGCTCTGTATCAGTTCAGGCAGATCTTTCTAGCTTTTTCTGAAATCATCTTGCTTATCATTTTTTATACTCCAGTTTATTTTACAGATGAGAAAACTGACCAAGATTAACCCAAGATCACACAGCTAGTACACGTCTAGAATAATTGGGATGTCCATCTTTCCAAAGACTGAAATACCCCCTCTAGTAACTCAAAAGTGGTCCTTAAAATGCAGGCCATTCTAGTTAGATGACTGTCAGCCATTTTTCTCTTTTCACAAAGCAACTTTCACCGGTGTTAACACTACTACTTTTTGAGTTTAGAATCTAGAACTGATTAACAAAATATTAAAATATAATGTCAAGAGGACAGCTAGATGGATGGATTTTAACTCTGATCTTGTCTCTAGGTCCAGTGCTCTATCCACTGCACCACCAAGCTGTTGCCTTATTATACTGAACACTTGCTAAGGACTGAACCTGAAGGAAAGTCTTTAATGAAGTGTCCCAGGAATCTGTCCTTAATCTTGTTCTGTTCAACATTTCTATAAGTGACTTGGATGAAGGAATATGTGGCATAAAATTCAAATCTATAGATGATGAAAAGCTGGGACAGGTAGTTAATAAGTTGGCTGAAGTCATGAGAGTCCAACAAGATTTTAACAGGCTAGTATCAATCAAGTGTAATAAAATAAAATTTAGTGTATGTAGGGGTAAATTTAAAGACCTGCTCTTCTGTTCTAAAAACCTCCTGCAAAGACAGAAGATGCAGGAGGCATGGCTAGAGAAGGGCTCATGCTAAAAGCAACAACAATTAGTGGGCTGTAAATTCAATATGAGTCAACATTGGAATATAGTCAAAAGTGGTAGTGAGACTTTCTGCTTCATTAACAGAGGCATCATGAGGGGGGTCTGACTTGATCAGACCACATTGTATGCTTGCTGACACATTCTAGGAAGGAAATTAACAAATTATAGAATTTCTAGGAAGTAGCAACAACACAATAAAAAGAGCTAAAAACCCACTATACAACATGGAACAGAAAATATTTAATCTGAAAATTAGGAGATTCAGAGAGACTGGGGGGATATTTTCAAGTATTTGAAAGGCTGTCAAGTGGAAGACAAATTGTTCTTTTTTTGTTTTGGTCTTAGAGGCAAAACTTGGACTAAGGGTTCAAAGTTTCAGAGAAAGACTTCTCTGTAAAGGAAAAATGACCTACCCACAAGAATGATCCAAAAATTTAATGGCTGCCCCAGAAGGTAGTGAGCTCCCCAATACTAGAAGTGTTCAGGTAGAGGCTGGGGGAACACTTGTTAGGGATTTTGTAGATGAAAATTTTGTTCTTGTATGGGCTGAGTTAAATGGCTATTGAGATTGCTTCCAGTTTTAAGGTGATGGTTCTACAGAATCTAGTTCTTTAAGTAGAGTTGGTTCTCTTACATTAAATATTCTTTCCTGTAATCCTGTGCAACATTTGTGTTTGTTTGGGTTTGGGTTCATGATTTCTTCTGTAAACACAGAGGAGACAATATAAAAATTAGCTTCAAGGTAGTGCTTTACTTGAATCATTTCCACATGGTCTAGATTAACTGGGATGCCATCTTTCCAAAGATCAAAACATTCCCTCTAGTCACTCAAAAGGGATTCATAAATCCCAGGCCATTCTATCTAAATGTCTATCAGCCATTTTTCACTTTTCACCAAGCATCTTTCACACATGTTCATCTTACTGCTTCTTGAGTTCAGAATCTAGGGATGATTAACAAAATATTAAAATATGAGGGCAGTTCTGTGGCTCCATGCATTGAAAGAGGCCTCGAGATGGGAGGTCTTAAATTCAAATCTGGCCTTAGACACCTAGTAGCTGTATGACCCTGGGAAATCACTTAATCCCTATTGCCTATCCCTTACCACTTTTCTGACTTTCTTTTTTCTTTTTTTTTTATTCAAAGATATTCTATTTTCCCAATCACATGTAATAATTACACCATACATCTTCTGAAATAATATCCAAATTGTCTCCCTGCCTTCTTTCCCTCCCCCCTCTCAGAGTTTAAACAATTTGATCTGGGTTATACATGGATTATCATACAAAACACTCTTCTGCCCTGTAACCAATATGCAGTATTGATTCTAAGATGAAAGGTAAATGTTTTAAAAAAATATCTAGTGTTACAATTATTTTGACTCAGTCCCCATGCCCACTGGCATAACTTCCTCTTTCACTTTCCCTTCCCTCTGGACCCAAGAGATTCTTGCTGGAGTTCTAATATATATGAATTAGAGTAAAAATAAAATGCTCCCCTCTGTCCAGTGAGTTGGGGAATGCTTTTTCTTTCTTCCTTCCTTCCTCTTCTCACCCACTCCTCTAGACAGGGAACACAAAACTAACATAACAAGGAAAGGAAGGACAATTTACCTACAGTGGTACAATGGTTTTTCTTTGGTCTGTGATGTCATGCAGTCATAATTCAGGAATCCAGATTTAGTTCAGACAATACCCTTGATAATCTCTACAAGATGTAGCTGGATATGAAGATGCAATCATTAGCACCAGTTGGGAACCATCTGCTGGTTCTTGCACTGTACACCCAAAGGCTTTCTTTGCCTTTCTAGAAGCCCTGAAGTGGCAATGTTAGTAGAGCCATAGGACAAGGTACAATACCACAAAGCTGACCAGGTCCCCTACAATATCACCAAAGCTAGGCAATAGGGTCCGGAAGATAAGCAAAGAGCCCAGGAAAGTGGGATTCATTACTGACACAAAGAACTTGAGTAATAGGCAAGAACAGTTCATGTACTCTAACCAGGAATTTGTGATCAATTTATAAACGAGAACCACCCTCCAAGTGTGGTTAGCTTGGAATTTTCTTGTGGAAGCAAATAAGAGGATCTAATTGGAGGGGAGAAGGAATAGACACCAAGGAAATTCACAATATCTTCATGGAGTGATTCAAGCAAGTAGGGGAAAATCTCTTGACTCTCCAAAATCTCTCTTAATGGCTTACCATAGTCCCTGACATTTTCATATTACTTATTTCTTTGGGGTAAGAAATTAAAGGTTATTACTAAAATACAAATGTTATCTGAAAACAACAACACAGTTATCCCTACTTCTAAGTAACTTGTTGAATCCTCTCAAATAAGGAGATGGCCAATATTAGAAACTGGATTATGAGTCACTTTTTGGGAAGGGAAGACCCAATTGAGGTACTATAATATACCTGAAGATAAATTTTGCCTCTTTCACACTTTTTGCCTGGTTTGACCCAATGTTCTCACCATAAAACCAAACATCTTTGATAAGGAAATAGACTAGAAGGGAGGCTTATTATTATTATTATATTATTGTTATTATTATTATTTTAAGTGCCAGGAGTCTAACAAATCTAATCAAGAAAGTTTGAAGCTGAAAATGGAGGGGAAGGAAAGATATTGCCCATATAGATCTGATAGAGCAGATAATGTAGAACAGAGTAGTTATAACATAGGAAGAGAAAAGATCAAAGAGAGGACCAGTTATTTATGAGAAGCACATTTGAGAATGCTATGAAATACGTGGCCTCAGATATCTATATGGAAATGTGTCAAGTATGGGAAATAAATCTGGTGGAATAGAGTCCTACCAAGGAGTAAAAACTGACTTAAAAGTTACCATCCAGAGTTAATAGATTGGGTCTCATGTCTGGAATATGGTTCCAGAAGGATTGTATTTAGGGAATCAATGATATCATGAGGTGATGTTAGGACTCATGAATGAATTGGATTTAAGTGAGGCAGAATTGCAAAACTTTCATTCTTTCTCTGCCATCTCCACTCCAATCCACCAAACTAACCCTCTGCTATTCCCTTCTGCCTTTATTGAAGAAAGTTACAATCCCAGCTCAGTTTTAGTGCCATGGCCCAATCCCAGTTTAGACCAATCAGTGCCATGTAGAGGGAAAAGGGCTAAATGTGGAGCCACAGAAAATGAGTTTTATTCCAATTCCTTGACTTGCTACCTCTTTATCTTTGAAAAAATTGCTTAACTTCTCTGGTTCTCACTTTTATTTTTGTCTTTGCATAGTTTCCTTAGCACCCAGTACCTGGCATATGCTTACCCAGGAAATATTTGTTGATTCATTAATTGATTGGGACTGTCAGAAGTGGGAAGAAGAAAGAAGTGGAGGTGGAGAAAAGTGTGTCTATAAAATGAGGAGATCCATGTAATGGAGAACTTCTTAACTGACTTTGATGATGAATCCTGGTAAGGAGTCTACATTTGTCTAAATGTAGCCTACCAAAGTGACTACTTTAAAGGGACAGAATTTATTGGGATGAGTGACTCTTTTTAAAAATTAGCCTCATGATTTTATAGTTAGATCTTTCTCTCCCATTACTCTCCTCTTCCCAATTTTTCATTTGCAGCAGAAGGTAGCACCACCATTCTGGTCCTGTAGGCTCTCAAATTTAGTGTCATCCTTGAGTTCTCACTTGAACTGAATTCACCTATCAAACCTATCAAATCAAAGATTGCCAAATCTTGTTATTTCTATCTCTAGAACATCTCTCCTCCTATCTCCTATCCACTCACACAGCTCCTATCCTGGTGCAAGTTCTCATCACTAAATGGCTGAATTATAGTAATAGCCTTCTTTAAAAAACAAACAAACAACTTACCTTTTGTCCTAGTATCAATTCCAACACAGAAGAGTGGCAAAGGCTAGGCAATCAGAGTTAAGTGACTTGCTCAGGGTCACACAGCTAGGTAATATCTGAGACCATATTTGAACCCATGTCCTCTTGACTCCAGGCCTTGTGCTCTATCCACTATCTGTCCCTGTATTAGGTTTCTAATTCATTCCTCTGTCTCTAATCTGCCCACCCTACAATTCATCCTCCATGTGGCTGCCAAAATGATCTTCCTAAATTATAGGTCTGACCTTGCCACTCCCTGACTCAATAAACTCCAGTGGCTCTCTATTGCTTCCACAATGCTCTATTTGTCATTTAGAAGCTGTTACAATTTGGCTCCTTCCTACCTTTCCTATATTTCTATACTGTATTCCCTTCCATGTTATCTATGATACAACAATATTGCCCTCTTTTGTTTCTCACACCCAATATTCTATTTCCCAGCTTGGGGATTCTTAACTGGCTATCTCTCATGTATGGAGGGTTCTCTCTCCTTTATCTCTTCCTCCTGGCTTCCCTGGCTTCCTTCACAACTGGTTCCAAATCCTGCTTTTTCTAGGTGGTTCTTCCTTCACCCTGCCCTGCTACCTCTCACTACTAGGACCTTCCTTCTGGAATTACCTCCTATCGTGTGGTAGATGGAGTGTTCCAGGAAGACTAGCACCTCTGGTGGGAGAGTCGTGGAACAAACACAACCAAGTTTGCAGCAGGGCCTCACTCCAAGAATAGGAGACTCAAACTTTATTCAATTCAGAAGTAAGAAAAGAATTTTATTTGAAAAAGAAGAAGCTTAAAGTGGTAAAATAATCTAATAACTTGGGGCTCACTAGATAGCCTTGGGGCTTATGGCTTAGTAGAGTAGACTAATGAATGATGGAGTGGTATCCCCAAATGTGGAGTAGTAGATCCATAGGCCTGGGCTGATGGAGTAGACTCTGAGCTGTTGGAGCAGTGATGGAGTAGCCCTTGGGGCTGATGGAATAGCCCAATAGATAGTGGAGTAGGAGCTCCAGGTATGGAGTTGAAACCCAAGGTATGGATCAGAGTTTGCATATTTATTAAGGGTCTGGGGGCTTGTTATTTTCCTTGCAGAGAAATCTTCCCCTTTCCTGAAAATTTGGGAAAATGAGCATAGCCAAATTTAGGTGGAGGTGTGTTTTGGGGTATACATCACCAGAAAGAGAATAAGGAACATGAGCATAATTGGGAGATTATGCTAGAATGCCAGAGTCCTTAGTGCACATTTCCATGTTATCCCCATTGTCCACCTTGTCATTGTTTGTCAGTCTGAGAGAGGTCTTGCTACCCTTCAGGAATGGGAACATGGGGGAAGGAATACAGCATGATCCTAACAGTTCAGAAATAAGGTAAATAAAGAACAATATGAGTAATTAATAAAAGAGAGCATCACAAAGCTGATGCTCCTATAGGATATTAGACATCCAGTACAGGTGATTGATGATACAGAATGGGTAACTGTAAGATTCTGTAATTCATGCTTGACTGATGTGGAAACTATAGATGTTGTAGGTGATGTTTAACTAGTGTTAACTGGTGAGAAATACAAGTTTTCAGAGTATGAGTGTCCTGCTTATATTACTACCCCTCACTGCCCACTGACAGTCTCCATCAGGAGGACTTTCTGAGCCCTTTTCATGACTACTCATCGACCTTTGGTGACCACCTGGAACTCAACTCTCACCTGTGGCTTTAAGAAGCTGTAGCATATGCAGCAGCCACACCCCAGGAAAACTGTCTCATGCAGATGAGCTAAATGAGGTTGAGAGTAACTTGAAAGACCTCAAATCTATTGGTGAGCTAGGAGGATGTCTACCCCAAGCATATGAAAACTTCCCTTGGTGGTATAGGTAGATGAGAACAATTTGTTCTAATGGCAATAGCAGACACTGTGGTGTGCTTAGAGCTTGGTCAGACATTGTAGACATCAAGGCCATACACTGCATCCCAGTCTATTAGCCAGTTATCCTGGCTTTTGTCCTGCCACTAGACTTCTGTGACTCTGAAAAAGAGAGTGAGGTTGAAAATTTTATGTAATTCTGTTTCATTTAAAACCAATTCATGGAAGATGGCAGCCTAGAAGGAGCAGAAGTTCAGACCTCTAAATACCCTTCCTAACCAATCACAAACTGAATGCTCCTAGGGGACTAAAAATCAAACTTAACAACAAGACAGAGCCAAGGAATCCTCTTGATGGACTTAATTCAAAAGGTACACCCCCAGAAAAGCCAGAATCTGAGAATACTCAGGTTTAAGGGGAAGACAGAAGGAAGGTCCCAGGACCCATCCCCCTTCCCACCTAGAGAGCAGAGACTTCAGCATCAGCAGGAACTTCTGGGCAGGCAAAGGTGCTGGTCTGGAGGGTGTACCTTGAAGGCAGGGCTGTGCCAAGTTCAGAGAGGCCAATACAGATGTGGGGAAGAAGCTAGAGATGGAGCATAGAACTGGCAGCCTGGCCAGATCTATGGAGATCCTCCATATTTGCTCCAGCCTTCCAGGAGGTTTTGGACTCAGAGCACACCCAGCCCAACTAAGCTGAACTTAATCCCATCAAAAGCCTCCAGAACTCAGGGAAGCTTCACACCCATCCTCATTGACTGCTGGACTTTAATCTAATCAAAAGCCTCCAGAGGACAGGGAAGCTCAAAACCCAAACAACCCTCCCCCAGAGACTACACCAAGAGATCTTCTGTTAAAGCACCAAGAAGGGAGACTGACAGAAGCCCCCAAAACCCCCAAAAATGAGAGGAGCAAGAGCACAGACAAATATAGGGAATAAAGAAGGGGTGAATATGAGCAAACAACAGAAAAAGAAGAAAGAAACTACAATAGACAGCTTCTATTCAGCAAACGGAACAGAGGGGGAGAGATCAGCAAATGATAAATCAGAAATCCAAGTGAACTGGATACAGGCTGTGGAAGAACTCAAAACACAATTAAGAGAGGCTGAAGACAATTGGGAAAAGAACTTAAAAATTAAGATGTCATCTGGAAACAGAAGCACTTGAACTAAAATGAGAAAATAGTGTCTTGAAAGCCAAAATCAACCAGCTGGAAAATGAGGCAAAGGAGATGAAAAATGAGGCAAAGAAGATGAAAGATGAGACAAAGGAGATGAAAGATGAGGTAAAGAGGCTGAAAGATGACCTTCAAAGAAAATCAGACCAGAAGGAAAAGGATGACCAAAAAGCCAAGGATGAAATCCAGTCTTTAAGAACCAGAATAAAACAATTAGAATTGTCACCTCACAAGGCCAGCAGGACACTATAAAACAAAACCAAAAGAATGAAAAAAATTGAGGAAAATAAGAAGTATATCATTCACAAAACAGACAATTTAGAAAATTGTTTGAGAAGAGACCATTTAAGAATCATTGGTCTACCAGAAGATCATGACAAAAGAAAAAGCCTGGATATAATATTACAGGAAATTATTCAGGAAAACTGCCCTAATATCCTAGAACAAGAGGGAAAAGTGGAGATCAGAAGAATCCACAGGTCATCTCCTGTATTTAATCCCCAACTGACAACACCCAGGAATGTTATAGCCAGATTCAAAAACTATTAGACCAAAGAAAAGATATTACAAGCTGCCAAGAAGAAGTCATTCAGATACCATGGAACCACAGTGAGGATAACACAGGATCTGGCTGCATTCACACTGAAGGACCGAAAGGCATGGAATACGATATTCCAGAAAGCAAGGGAACTAGGTCTACAACCAAGAATCAACTACCCAGCAAAACTGACTATATTTTTATAGGGGAAAGTATGGTCATTCAACACAATAGAAGAATTCCAAGCATTCTTAAAGAAAAGACCAGACCTGAACAGAAAATTTGATGTCCAAGCACAGAACTCAAGAAAATCATCAAAAGGTATTTAAAAAAGAGGGGGAAAAGAAAAACAAAATAAAACAACAACAACAAAAATTTTAAGAGACTCAATAAGTTAAAACGATATGTATCCCTATAAGAAAAGACGTCATTGATAACTCTTAAAAACTGTTGCTATCACCTGGCTAGAAGAATTACACTTAGAGGGAACAGTGACAAACTGTATAGGATGAAAGGACAAGACATAAATGGGTATATGGACATATGCATGCATAAATACATATACATGTGTGTATGTGTATATATATATACATATATATATATATATATATAACTAGAGCTATAAAAAGAGGTTAATACTAAAAGAAATAGGAAAAGAAACAAATGGGGGTGAATTTACATGTCACAAAAAAGCTCATGGTGGGAGGGGCGAGAACATCAATACACTGGAAGGGTAAAGAGGTTGGAGATAGGAAATACTCAACTCTTACATGCTTTGAAACTGACCCAAAGAGGGAAGAACAATCCAATCCATTGGGGCAGAGAATAGATTTGCGCCCTATAGGGGAGTAGAAGGGTAACAAATGGACCGATGGGGAGGGAAGCATTACAAGGGAGGGAGAGGGTGGGTGGGGGCAATTTTAGAAAGAATATAGGAAAAATAAGAGCGGGAATAAGAATAAGAAGGGATGGGGGTAGAAAGGGAAGTAAAATAAGGGTAGAAACTAGGGGGACTGATTATAAACAAACATTGATGTAGAAGGAAATAGTGAATGAAGAAAAGGCAGGACCAGAAGTAAAAATCAAAATGCTGGGAAATACACAGCTACTAATCATAACTCTGAATGTGAATTGAATGAACTCACCCATAAAACACAAGTGAATAGCAGAGTGGATTAGAATCCAAAACCCTACCATATGCTGTTTACAAGAAACACACATGGGAAAGATAGATACACATAGGTAAGAGGATGGAGCCAAATCTACTGGGCATCATCTGATAAAAAGAAGGCAGGAGTCACAATCATGATATCTGACAAAGCCAAAGTAAAAATAAATCGAGTTAAAAGAGATATGGAAGGTAATTACATCATGATAAAAGGTAGTATAGACAATGAGGAAATATCTGTACTCAACATGAATGCACCAAATGGCATAGCATCCAAATTTCTAAAGGAGAAACTAGAGGAGTTCAAGGATGAAATAGACAGAAAAACTATACTAGTGGGAGACCTGAACCTTCCTCTATCTGAACTAGATAAATCAAACCAAAAAATAAATAAGAAAGAGGTAAGAGAAGTGAATGAAAACTTAGAAAAATTAGTTCATAGACATGTGGAGAAAAGTAAATAGGGAAAGAGGGAATATACCTTCTTTTCAGTAGCCTGTGGTACATTCACAAAAACTGATCATGTATTAGGGTATAAAAACATTGCAAATGAGTGCAAAAGGGCAGAAAAAATAAATGCAATCTTATCAGATCATAATGCAATGAAAATAATAATTAGTAAGGGTACATGGAGAGGTAAATAAAAAATTAATTGGAAATTAAACAATACGATTCTCCAAAACTGGTTAGTTAAAGAACAAATTGTAGAAACAATAACTTCATTGAAGAAAATGACAATGATGAGACATCCTTTCAAAACCTATGGGATGCAGCCAAAACAGTACTCAGGGGCAAATTTATATCCTTGAGTTCATATATTTACAAAGGGTAGAGGTCAATGATTTGGGCATGCAAATAAAAAAAAAACTAGAAAGCAACAAATTAAAAATCCTCAGATGAAGACTAAATTAGAAATCCAAAAATCAAAAGAGAAATTAATAAAATTGAAAGTCAAAGAACTATTGATTTAATAAATAAGACTAGAAGCTGGTACTTTGAAAAAACAAATAAAATACACAAAGTAGTGGTCGGTCTAATTAAAAAAAGGAAAGAAGAAAACCAAATTGACAGCATCCAAGATGAAAAGGGAGACCTCACCTCTAATGAAGAGGAAATCAAGGCAATCATTAAAAACTACTATGCCCAATTATATGGCAAAAATATGGCAATCTAAGTGATATGGATGAATACTTACAAAAATATAAATTGCCTAGACTAAAAGAAGAAGAAATAAATTACCTAAACAACCCCATATCAGAAAAAGAAATTGAACAAGCCATCAAAGAACTCCCTAAGAAAAAATCCCCAGGTCCAGATGGATTCATAAATGAATTCTATCAAACATTCAAAGAATAACTAATCACAATATTATACAAACTATTTGACAGAATAAGCCAAGAAGGAGTTCTACCAAATTCATTTTACGACACAAACATGGTACTGATCCCAAAGCCAGGCAGGTCAAAAACAGAGAAAGAAGACTATAGACCAATCTCCTTAATGAATATAGATGCAAAAATCTTAAATAGGATACTAGCAAAAAGACTCCAGCAAGTCATCACAAGAGTTATTCACTATAACTAGGTAGAATTCATACCAGAAATGCAAGGATGGTTCAACATTAGGAAAAATATCTGTATAATTGACCATATTAACAAGCAAGTTGATAAAAATCACATGATTGTCTCAATAGATGCCTTTGACAAAATACAACACCCATTCCTATTGAAAATACTAGAAAGTATAGGAATTGAAGGGCCTTTCCTAAAAATAATAAACAGTATATATCTGAAACCATCAGCAAACATCATCTGCAATGGGGATAAACTAGATGCATTCCCAATAAGATCAGGAGTGAAACAAGGAAGCCCATTATCACCTTGATTATTTGACATTGTACTAGAAACACTAGCAGTAGCAATTAGAGAAGAAAAAGGAATTGAAGGCATCAACATAGGCAAGGAGGAGACCAAGTTATCACTCTTTTCAGATGACATGATGGTCTACTTAAAGAATCCTAGAGATTCAACCAAAAAGCTAATTGAAATAATCAACAACTTTAGCAAAGTTGCAGGATACAAAATAAACCCACATAAATCATCAGCTTTTCTATATATCTCCAACACAGCTCTGCAGCAAAAACTAGAAAGAGAAATCCCATTCAAAATCACCTTAGACAAAATAAAATACCTAGGAATCTACCTCCCGAGACAAACACAGGAACTATATGAACACAACTACAAAACACTCTCCACACAATTAAAACTAGATCTAAACAATTGGAAAAACATTGATTGCTCATGAGTGGGATGAGCTAACATAATAAAAATGACCATCCTATCCAAATTAATTTACTTATTTAGTGCCATACTCATTGAACTACCAAAAAACTTCTTTACAGAATTAGAAAAAAACATAGCAAAGTTCATTTGGACGAATAAAAGATCAAGGATATCCAGTAAATCATGAAAAAAAAAATGCAAAGGAAGGAGGACTTGCAGTCCCAGATCTCAAACTATACTCTAAAGCAGTGGTTATCAAAACAATTTGGTACTGGCTAAGAGACAGAAAGGAAGATCAGTGGAATAGATTTGGGGTAAATGACTTCAGCAGGACAGTCTATGATAAACTCAAAGATCCCAGTTTCTGGGACCAAAACCCACTTTTTGATAAAAACTGCTGGGAAAATTGGAAGACAGTATGGGAGTGATTAGGTTTGGATCAACACCTCACACCCTACACCAAGATAAACTCAGAATGGGTGAATGACCTGAATATAAAGAAGGAAACTATTAGCAAATTAGGTGAACACAGAATAGAATACTTGTCAGATCTTTGGGAAAGGAAAGTCTTTAAAACCAAGCAAGAGCTACGAAAAATCACAAAATGTAAAACCAATAATTTTGATTACATCAAATTAAAAAGGTTTTGTACAAACAAAACTAATGCATCCAAAATTAGAAGGGAAGCAACAAATTGGGAAACAATCTTCATTACAAAAATGTCTGACAAAGGTCTAATTACTCAAATTTATAAAGAGCTAAACCAGTTGTACAAAAATGAAGCCATTCTCCAATTGAAAAATGGGCAAAAGACATGAATAGGCAGTTTTCAGTTAAAGAAATTAAAACTATTAATAAGCACATGAAAAGTTCTCTAAATCTCTTATAACCAGAGAAATGCAAATCAAAACAACTCTGAGGTATCACCTCACACCTAGCAGATTGGCTAACATGACAGCAAAGGAAAGTAATGAATGTTGGAGGGGATGTGGCAAAGTAGGGACATTAATGCATTGCTGGTGGAGTTGTGAATTGATCCAACCATTCTGGAGGGCAATTTGGAACTATGCACAAAGGGCGATAAAAGACTGTCTGTCCTTTGATCCAGCCATAATACTGCTGGGTTTGTACCCCAAAGAGATAATAAGGAAAAAGACTCGTACAAGAATATTCAAAGCTGTACTCTTTGTGGTGGCAAAAAACTGGAAATTGAGGGGATGCCCTTCAATTGGGGAATGGCTGAATAAATTGTGGTATATGTTGGTGATGGAATACTATTGTGCTCAAAAGAAAAATAAAGTGGAGGAATTCCATGGAGACTGGAACAACCTTCAGGAATTGATGCAGAGTGAGAGGAGCAGAACCAGGAGAACATTGTACACAGAAACTGATATACTGTGGTACAATCAAACGTAATGGACTTCTCCATTAGTGGCAATGCAATGACCCTGAACAACTCAGAGGAACCTACGAGAAAAACCACTGTCCACATCCAGAGGAAACACTGTGGGAATAAAAACATCAAATAAAAACAACTGCTTGAATACATGGGTTGAAGGCATATAGCTGGGGATGTAGACTCTAAATGAACATCCTAGTATAAACAACAACATGGAAATGGGTTCTGATCAAGGACATAAGTAATACCCAATGAAATTGCATGTTGGCTGTGAGAAGAGTGGGTGGAGGGGAAGGAGGGAAATAATTTGATTATTGTAACCAAGTAATAATGTTCTAAATTGACTAAATAAACTTATTCAAATGGAAAAAAAAAAAACTAATTCATGATCTGGCCTCATTCACTTCCTGCCTGTGTGACAATGGGCAAGTTATTTAACCTCCCTTGCTACTCTTCTTTCTTAGAGTTGATAATGAGATAGAAGGTATGAGTTTTTTAAAAAATCCTATTCATGAGCAAGACAAGACATCAATCCATGATGCCACTGGTCCTCTTTGAAAATGAAAGATGTCAGCTCCTGGAGCAGAGGAGGGAAAATGGGCGGGGGGAGGGGAGATCATGAATCATGTAACCATGGGAAAATATTCTAAAGAAAAGAAAAATGAAAGTGAAAAAAGGTGAACAATACCTTCAATTGACAGTCTATCTACCATGTGAAAACATATTTATTTGCATGTTATTCTGTTCTTCCTAAGGATATGAGTTCCCCGAGGACAAGGACAATATTTTTTACCTTTCTATGTATCCTTTATCCCTTAGCACAGTTCCTGCCTTTAGGTAAGTACCTAAAATGCTGCTAATTGATCAGTTGACCTTGGAGATCACAGCATTACAAAGTTGGTTCAGTGGCTGTTTAATCCATTCCCCACCAAGGAATCTGTGCTAGGACATCTTTGCCAAATGACCATTCAGTCTTCATTTAAAAATTGTCAGTGTCAAGCCACAGTGGGCTCTTTTTGTGGTTTTCTTTGACCCATGACAAAGCAATGGATCAAATAAGAAGAACAGAGTTGGAAAGAGTCCTGCCTAAGGGGGATATTTACACATTGTGGATTTCAAGTCATTAGAGGCAAATTGGGTCTAGTCAGTAAAGATATATCAGCAATACTCACACTGTCAATCTTCCTCATACTTGGAAGAATGATCCTACATACAATTAAAAAACTCAGTGCTAATGGGGAACTTAATTAAAAACAGAATGTCCTTGCTTCCCTTCACAGCATGCAACAGAGACCAAAGGAAAGAGTGTTGGATTGGGACTCAATCAATAATTCAATCAACAAGCACTCATTAACCATCTACTAAGCACTCAGTACAATGTTAGATGCTAGGAACAGACGTACAAAGAATGAGAAAATTGCTAGGTGCAAGGAACTCATATTCTCATAGGGGAGACAAGTAATGATGGCAGAGAAATGATTGACTCAAGATGCAAAATGAGGCACATATTTTTTGGAAATGGCCAGTGTGGGAATTTGTTTTGATTGACTATGTTTATTTGTTCCAAGAGTCTTATTTTTCTCCTTGTTTGGGAAGGAGGTCTAAGGACAAGAAGGATGGAAGTAGGAAGGAAGAAAGGAGGAAGGAAGGAAGGAAGGAAGGAAGGAAGGAAGGAAGGAAGGAAGGAAGGAAGGAAGGAAGGAAGGAAGGAAGGAAGGAAGGAAGGAAGGAAGGAAGGAAAGAAGGAAGGAAGGAAGGAAGGAAGGAAGGAAGGAAGGAAGGAAGGAAGGGAGGAAGGGAGGGAGGGAGGGAGGAAGAAAGGGAGGAAGGGAGGGAGGGAGGGAGGGAGGAAGGAAGGAAGGAAGGAAGGAAGGAAGGAAGGAAGGAAGGAAGGAAGGAAGGAAGGAAGGAAGGAAAGGAGGGAGGGGGGAGGAAGAAAGGGAGGAAGGAAGGGAGGGAGGGAGGAAAGAAGGAAGGAAGGAAGGAAGGAAGGAAGGAAGGAAGGAAGGAAGGAAGGAAGGAAGGAAGGAAGGAAGGAAGGAAGGAAGGAAGGAAGGAAGGAAGGAAGGAAAGAAGGAAGGAAGGAAGGGTGTCAGAAAACTCACCACTACCAGGTACTGTGCTAAGCTCTTTACAAATATAATCTCATTTGATCCTCACAACAAGCTGAGATAGATGTTATAATTATCCCCATTTTACAAGTGAAGATACTAAGTTAATTGATTTCCCCAGGGTCACAAAATAAGAAACTGTGGGACCGCATTTGAACTCAGGTCTTTGGCCTCCAGACTCAGACTGTGCCACTTAGATGCCAAGAAGAAATAAATGCTTGTTAATGAAATTAAATTAGGAAATGTGCTTAACAAAAATATAAAGTGTATTAAGGAAGGAAGAAAGGAGAGCTGCTGCTATTTTTCATGAGTCCCTTCCAATTTAGCTAGCCTGACCCTCAGAGGACAGATGTAGAGCCCACAATCAAAACCTTTCTGGTTTGGGAGGAGCTTCTAGAAATTGTCTTCCAGTGGCATAATCTTCAAGTATCCAGGACTGACTTTTCATTAACCTTTTAATGTCTTCCTTATTCAAAGAGATAACTTTAAAGCTTTAAAGGATAAGAATTTAAGAAACTTTAAAGGATAAGAATTTTTATTGTCCCTTTGCCATGTTTACTAATATAATTTTGATAAACAAATACCACTGAATCTTTATTCTTTATAATATAATATAATAATCTTTATATAGCTTTTATGTTAAAAAAACAAAAAAGAATCCAGAGTCAGCTCCATACTGCTATGAGAATTCAGGATAGGACTCTAATAGAGGAAATTCTATTCCATGATATTCTATCAACTTATCTACCACAAACCAGTTTTGCAGAAACCCATAGACTGAAGGACTGACCTGCAAAAAGGGGAGAGAGAGAGAGAGAGAGAGAGAGAGAGAGAGAGAGAGAGAGAGAGAGAGAGAGAGAGAGAGAGAGAGAGAGAGAGAGAGAGAGAGAGAGAGAGAGAGAGAGAGAGAGAGAGAGAGAGAGATACTCCAAGGTCTGCAAACTTTAACTGTGCTTACTCTTTTCCTCTGATTTTGAAGAAATTTTAGGTCTTGGGAAGAGGAGAGGGAGAAAAAAAACCCCACAAGACAAGAAGAGGAGTCTGGGGAGGGAGACTTTTCAGAGCAGGCAGGGATTTCAGAACCCATCAAAACAGATGAAATAGGTTTGGAGGAGGGAGGCACTATCTATAGAACCTATGAAATGTCCTTCTGAGGATGAGTCTCCTAGAGCTGTGGGATGTGACTAGTGACAAAAGGACTGCTCACAGGCTACAGAGATGCCTTCACAGGTGACTCCAATGTTCCAGAAGGATTTACTGTTAAGGAAGTGGTATTGCTTACCCCTCTCTCTAACAAAACCAAATACTGATGATGGACCACTAAGGTGTTTTAGTGAATAGAACACTGGCCTTAGAGTTAGGAATACCTCAGTTCAAATCCAAACCAGACACCCTTTGGGCAAGTCGCTTAATATCTGTCTGCCTCAGTTTTCTCACTTGAGAATAAAAAATACCCCCTACTGAGCATACTTATTGTAAGGATAAAATGTGATAATATCTGTAAAGTGCTTTAAAAAACTTAATGTACTATATAAATGCTAACTATTATTATCACTACGAAATATCTGTACAGAAATTCATGTATTTTATTTTTTAAATTAAAAAACAAAGAAAAATCTTACATTCTATTTTATAATCAATACCAAATATCATTTCTAAGGCAGAAGAGCAGTAAAAGCTAGGTTATTAGGGTTAAGTGACTTGCCCAGAGTCATACAGCTAGGAAATATCTGAGGCCACATTTGAACCCAATACTTCCCATTTCCAGCTCTCTATTCACTGAACCATCAGCTGCCCTAAATCACGAGTTTTCAAAGGGCATCCCCTTGCATAATTGAGGGATTGTTGCTAAAAAGGAGGAATAGCTTTTACTCCAGCAGACCTGGGTAAGAACCCTTGCTGAGTCTGGAAAAGAGCAGAAGAGGTATTGGGGGCATGGAATAGAACTCATTAGTTCTTTCAAGGAGGAAACAAACTGAAGGATCTCATGCAGAGGATCTTGAGAAGAACCTTGGAGACTGGCAGGAAATCTGGAGGGAAAGATGACATTTTCTGAACACAGAGGTCATAAATGAGGATGAGGATATAGGGATAGTTGGGGATACTGATGGAAACTATACTCCAAACCTAGAATACTCCAACTCTCCTCTGGGAACCCTTAACTCTCTTCAAATAGCTACCATTATTTTTTTAGTGTTGCCTCCTTCAGTAGATGTTTCTTGACCTTCTCCAAGCCTTGTTTATACTGGTACCCTTACCAAATCATTATATATTTATTTTGTCTATGCTACTGTTGTTCAGTCATTTTTAGTTGTGTCCAAACCTTTGTGATCCCATTTTCCTTCTTGTCAAAGATACTTCGAATGGTTTTACCATTATCTTCTCCATCTCATTTTATAGATTAAAAAACCAAAGTTAAAAAAAATTCACTAGGTCACATACCCATTAAGTGTCTGAAGCTGGATTTGAACTCATAAAGATGAGCTTTCTGACTGTGGGTCTGACACTTCATCCACTGCACCACCTAGTTGTCCTAGTTCGTCTCTATCTTGTATTAGTTTATTTTTGAACACATATTTCCCTAGAAAAATGTGAACTTTCAGACAATGGATTCCTGAAGTTTGTTCTTGTAACTAGTAGCTATCACAATGCTGGGCACATTGGATACTTAATAGATGCTTGTTTGATTTCTACATTGATCCCTTCCTAAGATGGCACTCAAAGCCAGAATCTAAATGGAAGATAGAGCAAGAAGTTAACATAGGCTAATTTTACTGTTCATCTAACTAGTATTAGAGGATTTTTTCCCCCTAGAATTAAAGATTTGGAGCCAAAAGGAACCTTAGAAATTTTCTTGTCCGATCTATTTTGTAGATTGGTAAGGGCAGCTAGGTGGTGCAGAGGAAAGAGTGTCATGCTTCGTGTCAAGAAGACACATCTTTATGAACTCAAATCCAGCCTCAGACTCGCTAATGTGATCTTGGGCAAGTCACTTAACCTTGGTTGTCTCAGTTTCCTCAGCTATAAAATGAAGCAGAGAGGGACATGGCAAAATTGCTCTAGCAGCTTTGCCAAGAAAATACCAAATGAGGTCACAGAGTCAGACATGATTGAACAAAATTTTGCAGATTAGGGAACTGAGGAAATCAGATAAATTAAGCGATTTGTTCAAGGTTTTTAATTTCTTTGGATTCCAATTTGGTGCTCTTCTCATATTCTGGAGGGAGTATGAGTATGTATCCTTTTTTCTTTAATTTTAGATTCTTATGAAAACCTCAAACATAGCTTGAGTCTGGAAGGAAAAAGAGAAGGTGGGATGATAAAGGACAGAGTATATGCAAGGTGATTCGGGAACCTACCTTGACAGTATGGGTACAGTGGAGAAAGTGTGTTGGATTTAGAATCAGAGGGCTGGGTTTGAATTGTATTTCACATATTTTCTGCTTGTATAACTGGACAAATCATATTACCAGGGAGCAGGGACAGAGTCTTAGGAGGGTACAGTGGGCAAGGATTAATGTTCCTATTTTATTTTTAAAATTAGGTTTATTTAATTAACTAATTAATTTATAATATTTTCCATGGTTACATGATTCATGTTTTTTTCCTCCCCTCCTCTCACCCCCTCCTGTAGCCAATGAGCAATTCCACTGGGTTTTACATGTATCATTGATTAAGACCTATTTCCATATTATTAATATTCACACTAGAGTGATCATTTAGAGTCTACATCCCTAATCATATCCCCATCAAACCATGTGATCAAGCAGTTGTTTCTCTTCTGTGTTTCTGCTCCCACAGTTCTTTCTCTGGATACGGATAGCATCTTTCTCATAAGTCCCTCAGAATTGTCCTGGATCATTGCATTGCTGCTAGTAGAGAAGTACATTACATTCAATTGTACCCAAGTGTATCAGTGTCTGTGTACAATGTTCTCCTGGTTCTGCTCCTTTTGCTCTGCATCACTTCCTGGAGGTTGTTCCAGTTTCCATGGAATTCCTCCACTTTATTATTCCTTTGAGCACAATAGTATTCCATCACCAACATATACCACAATTTGTTCAGCCATTCCCCAATTGAAGGGCATCCCCTCATTTTCCAATTTTTAGTCATCACAAAGAGCGCAGCAGTGTTCCTATTTTAAACTGGAAGAAAATGAGTCTTGGAGAAGTTACCACTATCTCAAAGTCACATAAGCTAATTAGTGGCAAAATTGGACTAGAATCTGGGTCATCATAAGTTTTTGGACAATAAGAGCCAGAGAGATATGAAGCAGTATTTGTTGCTCTTATCCAATCATATTTGATTCTTCATGCATGACCCCATTTGGGGTTTTCTTAGCAAATATATGGTAGTAGCTTGCCATTTTCTTCTCCTCATTTTACAGCTCATTTTACAGCTCTCCAGCTCATTTTACAGATAAAGAAATGGACTGACAGGGTTAAGTGACTTGTTCAGGTTCATACAGCTAGTAAATATATCTGAGGCTGGATTTGAACCAGTGAAAATGAATTTTTCTGATTCCAGTCCCAGCACTCTGTCCACTGTATCAACTGCCCTAATTAAGCAGTGTAACCCATAGAAATAGGGCTAGTGTTGGAATTAGAGGATTTAGGTTCAAATCCTGACCCTGCTATGTGCTACCTCCATGACCTTGGGCTTAATTTCTCTAGGCTTTTTTCTTCTCTGGAGGATGAGAGGTTTAGACTAGATGACCTCTAAAGGCCCTTTTCCAGCTCTAAATCTGAGTCTATGAGAACTTAACCCAATCCCCTCTTTTTATTGAGAAGGAAACTGAGACCCAGTTTCCCTCTCATCCAGGCAGAGCAAAGTCCTCGAGGTGAGAGAGTAGGAGAGCTGGGATAAGTATTCAAGTCCTGTGAGCCCAAATCTGGTTTTCCTTCCCTTAATCAGGAGTCCTGTGGCCTCAGCACAGTAATGGAGGAGATGAAATGCTCCCTTAGTCGCTTGTGTGAGTGTCTCTATCTACTCAATCCTACTCACTTCTTTCTGAGACCAGCTGCTGCCCTAGGCTTTAATGGATGAGTGTGGAAGTTTCCAAATGAGCTTCCTGACTAGAAAATCCTTATTCCTTCCTAGGGGGTTATTCCCTACGGTGCCTGCACTGGGATTTAAACAGAAGGAGAACAATGAGACTGAATCAACAGCTGTTCAGTCATTGGAAAGACTAGGGATGATGAAGCTAATGCTATGCTGCCCACTACAATGGCCCCAATGACTCAGGGTAGAAACGTTGGCCTCCAAAGCAATGAGACTGTAGATTAGTAAAGATCTCAATGAAAGGAGGTGTTTACCTCTCCTACATCCCTCTTTCCCAGTGCTGGGATCATTCCACTCAACCAGGGCCATTCTGGAGACTAGGAAGATGTGATGGTCTGTAGCTGTCTATGTAGTACACTTTTTTAAAACCCTTTTTAACCGACGAAACCCCTTTAACCTGGAACCAATTTTGGTTTTAAGGCAGAAGAGTAATAAGGGCTGGGCAATGGGAGTTAAGTGACTCATCTAGGGTTGCACAGAAAGCATCTGAGGCCACATTTGAACCCAGAACCTTCCATCTTAAGACCTGGCTCTCTATCCACTGAGTCACCCAGCTGCCCTTTCTGGGATTTCTTGACTTAGCTCCACATTCTTCCAATTAACTAGTATTGCCTTTCTCAGATGCCATGGTATAAATGAATGAATGAATGAATGAATGAATGAATGAATGAATGAATGAATGAAAGAATGAATGAAAAAGAAATCAATTTTCCCTAAGAGAGGCATCTGGGTTACAGAGTGGATAGATTCTGAGTCACAGCCACCTGAGTTCGAATCCTATCTAATCTTCCACCCCTTCAGCCTCAATTTCTTCCTCTTTAAACAGGGCATAGTAATAGCAACTGTCTTATAGGACTGTTCTGAGGAGCAAATGTGCTACTGTATGTAAATCACTTCATAAACGTTCAAGTGCTATATAAAATAAATATCCATTCTTTAGGTCATGCATTGACACTAGAAATGAGAAAGCCCAGCAAGGTTTTTTGTTTTTGCTTCTTAAGCATGAAGTAGTTTGTTTTTTTAAACCTTACCATTTGTCTTAATAGCAACTCTAAGTCAGAAGGGCAAGGGCTAGGCAAGTGAGGTCAAGTGACTTGCCCAGGGTCACCCTGCAAAGAAGTGTCTGAGGCCAGATTTAAACCCAGGTCCCCCCAACTGCAGGGCTGACACTCTGGGGGTACCTGGCTACCCTTTATGAGATAGTTTTTTTTTGGTAAATGATCCAGGAGCTTATTACTGCTCTTTGTGTGAATCTTGCATTTGTAACAATGGCTAGTGGGATAAACAATTATGTGCATGACCCGTGGTGGGCTCTGGGATATGTTGTACTTTGCTAAAGCCATGGACACAGCAGCCTCAGAAATGTGAGCTCCTGGAAACTTCCTGGTGTGTTGGCCTCCTGGGCATATGCCCAGTTTCTTTGGGAGATCTGTTCAAAAGCCCCTTGCTAGGGGCTGACATTTCTGAGGCCAGAAATATGCCTGGGCATCCTGCCCACTGTAAAAATGCCTCTAGAGAAGTAGCCATGTTACCAGTATCCTGGTCAAGCCCTCCAGGCCAAGTATTCTGGAAGTAAAGAGGGTGAACAAAAGAAATTCATAGAGACAGAAAATTGGAGACAGCATTGGAAATGCTGGAGATGCCTGGATTTATGGCTTCTTCCTCTCTGCCAGAAGTATCTATTTTTATTGGCCGCTCTATTGAGGCATATGTTGGAGTTTACTTTTGTCTGGAGTGAAAAATGAAAAGGCAAATGTTTGGGGCTATTTACAGCTCCATCCATCACTACAATGTGAACTCACGTATCCAGACACCATAAGGACCATAGCAGACAGCATGTAAAGAGCTCTTCCAATTTCAATAGTGTAGATAATTGTCATATTGTCATGCAATGGGGCCAATTATCCAAAGTTTTTAAGACCACTTCCTTGTAATTTCAGTTGGCTGTGGAGAGAGGATGCCTTCCAACATGCTGCTGCTTTGGGTCTTAGGATCCTCTGTAAAATGGTAGGACCTCATCTCCTGAGTTGTCCTTCTAGGATCAGTTCAATTTACAGATCTCAGATTTAGTGTGGAAATGGAGATCCTTGAAGTCACCTGGAAAAACTGAATTTCCCCGTGGTAAAATAACTTGGCCAAAGTCAAACAGACAATAAATGGAAGAACTTGGCAGTGAGGTGGCAGAGTGGATAAAGTGCCCAAGCTGGAGTCAGGAAGTCTGAATTCCATGAGTTCAAATCTGGTCTCAGACACTAGCTGTTTGACCCTGAAGTCACGTTGTCTCAGTTTCCTCATCTGTAAAATGAGCTGGAAAAGGAAATGACAAACTGTTCCAGAATCTTTGCCAAGAGAGCCCCAGATGGGGTCAGATGCAGACATCCTTCCCAGCTGTGTGACCCTGGGCAAATCACTTAACCCCAATTAGCTAGCCCTTACCACTCTTCTGTCTTGGAACCAATATTTAGTATTGATACTTAGACAGAAGATAAAGATTGTTTTAAGAGTCAGACATGACTGAAAAAATGACTGAACAACAATAGGATCCAAATCCAGGTCTTCTGAGTACTGAGTCAGTGTTCTTTCTGTTGTACAACACAATCACGAACATTTTAATAGTATTTACTATATGTAAGACATTTTGCTAGATGCCAGGCAAACAAACTCTAAACAGTTTCTGCAACCAAGTGGCTTGTAGTGTACTGCTATGACACATCATGTAATAATAGCTAAAATTGATTTATATAGAATTTTAAGGTTTACAAAGTGCTTTAAAATATTATTGTATTCAATTTTCAGAACTACTCTGGGAGTTGATGCTATTATTATCTTTATTTTAAAGATGAGGAAACTGAGTCAGACAAAGGTTAAGGGACTTGCTCAGGGTCACACAGCTAAGAAGTGTCTGAAGTTGGATTTGAACCTAGGTCTTCTGACTCTTAGGTTCAGTGCTCTATATACTATACCACCTAGGTGCCTCCCAAAAATGAACAATTGTAGTGGTTAACTAAGGTGTGCCTCATCTTACACTATCAGGGTGTTAACAAGGAAAAAATATTATATATCTACTCAGGAGCCATTTCTCTTGCTGAGATGGTTTTGTTTATTTATTTATTTTTGCTATTCTGATTGAATTTAAATTAATATTGACTTTACTACTAAAGTCATTTTACCTTTAAAAAGGCACTTTGCCTTAAGTTCCTTATTATCTCTTCCCTTTAGTATAATGAATAGTAAACTAGACTTGGATACAGAAAATCCTGGATTCAAATTGCACCCCCTGACCTTGACACCTGCTGACTATGTAATCACAAGAAGGTCACTTATAACCTCTCTAAGCTATATGGCTATGGGCCGGTCATTTATTTCTCTGAGCCTCAGTTTCCTCATCTATGAAATGAAGATTTTAATAAATGCCACATGCACTTTGCTAGTTTGAAAACACTAGCTATGTGTCTGTTATTACTATTTCTTTTATATACAAAGTCAATACCCCAGGTATTACCAAAGATTAGGGTTATGACCTCTTTCTTTAAAGCAAAAAATCCTTTCATAATATAAGGGGTGGGTTCAGGGGGTAGTAGTGCTGGTGAACATGTCCAGTGTGTTTTATTGATGCAATATCCACATAGATTTTGGAGTAAGTACTTACATTCAGTCACTGTTTCTTATCTACTAATTGAATGGAAAAGAGAAGGCTTTGACTATGAAGAACTAGAATACATTCCAAAGGCACTCACCTGCCAAAGTGAGTCTTAGTGTAGTTGTCCTGACTGACGGGCTGCTACTGCTGTGTCTACTCCTTCCAGATTTTAGGTGATGGAGATTTGAGATAGGCACCATCTTGTGTGCTTTGAAAGAAAAGGAAACGAGCCACCATAAATCTGAGAGCTGGAGATGATGTTGGGACTTGACTTGGTGAAGTCACAAAGTGTCAAGTCCCAAACAACCTATCTTATTCATCCTGTAAGGGGCAGAAATATTTACCTATGGGTTATGCCTCAGTAGGAAGTGAGGTTGATGCACTGAATGCTATATGCATAAACCATGTTAAGTCTGAGCCCACTTTCCCAAAGGACCAACTTAATATTTTGGTGTGTATATCCTCAGTTTTGGGGAAGAATGCTTGTAACTTTTGGTCCTATTATAGCACAACAAAAATTCTTTTGTAAAACTTATTAATGTTAATCAGTTAAATGAACCTGGATACTAATTAATGGAGAGGACCATGCCAAATGGGGACTTGAACCAATAATATTAGAGAATAATCATCCCTACTTCTTCTGGGATGCCCTAGAACCTTGGAGGGGAGTAGGAGATATAGCTTATTTCTCTCTGGAAGAGTAAATCCAGAGTCTTTCTCTACTAATGGAATCAATCACTTTCATTTCCAGTTGTTGCTATTGCATCAAATTACATATTCAGAAAGAGCTGGCTTCTCCCGTATTTGTAATTTAGAACTCCACTCCTTTGGTTGAAGTAGAAATTCCTGTATTTCCCTTTTCATCTCCTTTGCTATCTCATTCATCTGGTTCCTGACACTGATTTTAAATATGCACAGAGGAAATGATGAGCATATGTGAAGTTAGCATGAAGTCCTTTCCCCATTAAGGACCCGTCATTGTTTTGTCTTATGTTCTGATTTTTTTCTTTTTCCTAGTCCTTCTTTATGGCAATTTATATGTCCTGACAATCTGCTTCATGATTTAGGCTTCATGAAATATTTGCACCATAAAAATGGGTTCTATTTTCTGAAAGTAAAAGTAAAAACCTATATGAAGAAGTTTCATTTAAGCACTGTGCTCTCACTGACCAGTTCCCCATCACAAGTATAATAACTTCCATTATTGTGATACTTCAAGGTTTACAAAGCACTTTTCTTATAATCTGTTGAAGATAAATTCTGTAAATATGTTTGATCATCCCCAGTCTTATAGATTTATTTAATCATTCATTCAAGAAGATATAACTCTAATCCCAAAGCCCATTGGTATGGGATTCTCCACTCACTGGTACAGATCAATGACATAAGGCCACATGAGGGATAATATAAACTCAACAAGAGAAGAGAGGTTCACTCTCTTTGTGCCCAAAAAATTAGTCCCTCGGCTGTCCTTTTAGGAAAAGGGTACTAAGTTAGAAATATATCTATATACTCTCTTAAACCCTATTAATGTAGGGGATGCAATTTTGAGGTTCAAACTAACTTCTCATAATTATTCCATTAATTGTGGAGAGTAGAACCCCAAGCTTTATATCCAAGGCTCGACTCCTCACCAAATACCAGTTTTAAGTGAACACATATAGCAGGTATAAATCCTTTTATCCAAGTTGATAGCAAAACAGAAATCAGAGAAAATATACACAGGAGAATATAAAGGCCACATCACAGAATGAATGACCTCTCATTATGGGGGACATAAATGAGCTCATCCAACAGAGAGATTCCTAGATCTCAGTCAAAGAAAAGTTTCCCAAAATTTCTAGCAAGGTGGGGATAGGGACCTGATGGAGACTGCTAGCTCCTAATTTGCTGGTTTCTTCCCTGAGTTTTTTTCTTTAGCAGCCTTAAGAGGTAGGCACTATGAAAGTGACTACAGAAACCCAAATAGACTCATGTCATCCTAGTACTAAAAGACCAAAATTTCCACCATTTTCTTGGTCTCTATAAGGGGAAGGATTACTCTCTACCAATGAGGAGAGAGTCCCATATGAATAGGCTGTGAAATGAGGGTTACCCAATATTTTATGTATTATTACTTATTAAGTGCTAAGGAATGTGCTAATTACTGAGAATATAGAGATAAAAGTGAAATCACTGCCCTGAAGGAGCTCCATACTAGGAAGATCAGGCTGAGTTGTCAACCATTCCAGGAGCCAAAGGCTTGGTTCCTTACCACCTTCCTTTGGATGGCTAGAGCTTCCCAAGGAACTCATTTCCTTTTCTTTCAAGGAGGCATGGCTTTTGGGCAAGGTAGGTGCCCTGCTGTTCTTGCTCTTGTGGCTTCTTATCAACTCATATCTAACTTGGAGTGCCTGGTTTCAAGTTCTTTGCCAAACTTGTAAATAACAGCCCCTTTCCCATTCTCTTCCCACAAGCCCAACTGTTACAAAGTCTTACTCCAAGCCTCTAGCCCAATTTAGGCAAAATGTCTCATCTCTAAAATAAAGAATCTTTCTTTCCATATGCCTTAGTTAAAAATTACCACAGAGAGTTTGGATTTATGTTGATCAACAGTTTTATCACATTTATTGGCTTAGGAAACATCCCAAGCCTAGAGGGAAGGAAGGAGTTTAAAGTCAGTAAATAACCTTAAATCCATTGCACTTGCCTTCTGGAGACAGAAGAAGGGAAGCATGAGTGTCACTATCTTTCTTCACCTTTTCCATTCTAATCAACTGTTGAGATTTCATCTGGGAGCTCTCAGATCCTGAAATGGAGCTGTCCAAATACTGACTCATCATAGTTCCTCCAGATAGCTTGTCGTTATGTGTGCTTTTTTATTTAAAAATATATTTTTTACATTTCAATACAATTTTTAATAATAATTTTCAAACATTTTGTAATCCATATTCTCTTCCTTTCTCCCATTCTTCCTTTCCTCCCTCCTCAAGACGGTGGGTACTATATGCCGTACATGTGTTTTCATGCAATACATACTTCCATGTTCATCACATTATGAAAGAAGATACATTGCTTATACTAGAGAAAAATTTATGGAGGAAATAAGATGAAGAATGGTATGCTTGAATGTGCTTTCAGACTCCATCAGTTCCTTCTATGGTGGTAGATAGTCTTTTTCATCATGAATCACCTTGGGGTTGTTCTGGATCATTTGCAATATTTCTCTGCATCTTCCTCCCTATCTGCCTACTTTCCAGATTCTCCTGGCCACAAATCCATTACCAACATTAGGGAGGAGGAAAGGGTAAAGCCTGGGATTCTAAGTCAATTCCCTTGGATAGGAGCAAGTACTTACTCCCAAGTCTCTTGAATCACTGTTCCTTTTGGTCATGGCCAAATGACTTGTTTAAGATCTTACAATGAGAAAATGTTTAGAGCAGAATTCTAATTCAGGTTTTCCTGGGTCCAACTATAGCAAGTTAACTACTTTGCCTCCTAATTGCACCTGGACTAAAATCCAGGAAACATGGGTTTCAGTCCTGGCTCTCTTATTATTTGTTGAATAGCTTTGATTACTTGACTTAACCTCCCTGGGTCTCAATTTCCTCATTGAAAAATTAGGGCATTAACTGATATGACCTCTAAGGTGTTGTTCAGTTTCATCGTTTTGTGATTTTTTGTGGTACTTTATATATATCTTTTGTGTACATTTTTGTTTTTTACATATTCTCTCCTCTATTGCAATGTGAGCTTCTTGGGGAGCAGTTAGATGGCTCATTGGATTGAGAGTCAGGCCTAGAGAGAGGGGTTCCTGGGTTCAAATCTGACCTCAGACACTTGCTAGCTGTGTGACCCTGGGCAAGTCACTTAACCTCCATTGCCCAGCCCTTACTGTTCTTTTGCCTTGGAACCAATCTAATATGGAAGGTAAGGATTTAAAAAAAAGAATGTGAGCTTCTTGAGGGCAAGGGACTGTTTTTGCCTTTGAATTGCTACCTCTTAGAAAAGTTCCTGGCACATAGTAAAGGCTTAATAAACATTTGCTGATCAACTGTTTCTAGAGTCAGAGAACTTGCGTTTAAATCCCACTTCTGACATTTAATAGTTCTGTGACCTTAGGCAATTCATTAAGTTTCCTTGGGCCTCACTTTTGTCACTATAAAATGAGAGCCTTGACATAAATGTCCACTGATGTCTCTTCCAGTTCTAGAGCTGAGTCTATCATCCTTTGATCTCAGAATTTCAGGAGACATAGAATGCAGGGTCCAGGAGGTTGTATCTTTATTAAAGATCCTTTATCTAGTGTACAAATAAATGGATCCTGGTTTTAAAGTCCCCATTCCCTTACCCCTCCACAAAACACAGATCCCAGTGTGAGAAAGCCACTCAGAAGAGAGACACTTAAAACTCCAATCTGTGTCCATGCAGTTGAAACAGCTAATTACCTGGGTGTTCTGGATTCTACTTGAGCTCAGTCACTCAGAATCATTTTTCACAAGACTGTAGAAGAGTTGAAATAACACCTGGGTGTTATTATTTAGATGGAACTATGTATTAGTAAGTAGTACTCCTGGGAGAGAGAAAGGAATACTCCTACGCTCTCCTCTTTTATTTCCTTCTGGGAAGTCTCTATTCCCAGTATTTTTTAGATAGGGTTGATGAAATATTAAGCAGACAGTTTCTCCTTTTTTTCTGCAGAAAGTTTCTAGGCCACCGAGTGGGGTAGGAGTCTTCAGATGAATGATCAACATTTCAAAACTTTCTTTGGATGTTCTGGGAAAATGTAAGATTAATATAGCTGAGCATAATCTGTCAAAGGAAGAACAGGCTTCCTTTGACTCCTGTTGATCCCAGAAAAATAAATAGAGGGTCCTTGAGCCTCCAGAAACCCTTCATTCTAGTCAGGGAATTAAAGCTAGTGGAGACTTTTTGACTGAGGGAGAGAAATCCAAAGGCAAACGAAATCCAGGAACTAGTGAAATCACTCTAGTGGCCAGTCAAAGGGCCAATCAGATGCCATGCTTTCAAAGTCAAGAAGATAGGACAAAGAAAATTTTAAATGCTGAGACTTTTATTCTTTTGAGAAGCTGCTATCTGAAATGAATAGCTGTTTTTCTTTTGGGGCCCAACCAAGACTGGTGGAGTAAGGGGGAGAATGCCTCTCTATTATTGTCTCTTCCCTCCTCAAGGAAAGACTGGCAAGGTCAGAAAGCTGGGTAGTCCAGCCTAATTCCTATTCCTAGAAAGTTATCAGAATAATCTTTTGGGGGGGGGGGAATGAAGAAATATAGCTTTTCTTTCTATCCTTTCCCACCATTTTCACAGAATCAGACACTCTAATTTGGAATTAATTAACCAGCAATTCGTTAAGCACCTCCTAGGTACTGTGTTAGAGATGAAGGATACAAATTAAAAATGGAATAGCCCTTAACCTCAAGGAGATTTCATTCAATTGAAGGAAGCATATACACATAGAAGTGGGTTGGTGGATGTGGCATTATCTGCATCTGGGGGGGGGGTTGGGGGGGTGTAGCTGACAAGAGTTTAGAATCAGAGACCTTGAGTTAGAATCCCAGTTCTATTCTTCACCATTCATGACTATAGGCAAGTCATTTTCCTTCTTCAGGCCATCTAGTCTGACAACTTTTCATTTTATAGATGGGAAAAATAAGGCAGGTAAGTGACTTTTTTAAGGTCACATGTCATCTGACCTCCAGAGGCCATTGATCTTTCTACTGTACCATATTGTTTCCCTCCTCTTCTGTGAAATAAAGGGGCTGGATTAGTTGACCTCTGAAGTTCCTTTTAGCTTTAAATGTCTGATGATTAAGGGAGAAATAAGCTTTGCTTACTCCATATTTTTAAGTAATATTTAATTTTCCCCCAATTACACGTAAAAACAATTTTAACAATCATTTTGGAAAACAAATTTGAATTCCAAATTCTTTCCCTCATTCTTCCCTCACCCTATTCCTCCCCTTCCCACCTCCCTGAGGCAGTAAGCAATCAGATATAGATTTTACATCAGCAGTCATGTAAAATATTTTTCCATATTAGTCATTTTGTGGAGAAGAAGGAGAAGGAGAAGAAGAAAAATTTACTTCATAGTTTTACTGAGGGTAGTCCATGATGATGATGCAATAGTTTTTCAAGGTAGAGGATTTCTGATCTGGAAAGGATCAGTTCATGTAATCTAATACACTTATTTTATTTTTATTTATTTTTAAAACTCTTACCTTTCATTTTAGAACCAATACTGTATATTGGTTGCAAGGAAGAAGAATGATAAGGGGTAGGAAATGGGGGTTAAGTGACTTTTCCAGGTTCATACAGCTAGGAAGTGTCTGAGGTTGGATTGGAACCTAGGACCTCTCATCTCTAGGTTTTGAGTCTCAATCCACTGAGCCACTTACTTGTTCCCCAACACCCTTATTTTACAGTTGAGATGAATGAGATTCAGAGAGATCCCCTTGACCAAAAGTGATTCACTCAAGATCATATAGCTGGTAAGTGTTTTGCCCAGGGTTTGAATTGGGTCCTCTGACTAAATCTAGAACTGTTTCCAGGATATACTACATTAACTATTAAAGTGATCTGACTTTTCTAGCAGGATGCTAAATTTGCTTCCTGTTTAAACTCTCTGCCTTTTATTTTCTGAAGCTTCTTAATCTTAGTTTAGACATACCACATCCTTTTCTGGTTCATAAAATAGATTAAAATATCCACTTCGTCAACTATCAATACTTACATTTTTTTTTTTTTGCAAGCACCAGAAAAGCTGAGAGGAGGCGTCACAGTTGTTCCTGTGGGCACCGAGTTTCCTTTTGAGTAAACCTTTATTGCTTTTGCTTTTGGTTGGTCTTCAGTTTTTAACTTGACCTTGCTACAAGCCCTACATGCCCCTTATTACAAATGACTAAACCCTTGGACAAATGTGTCATCCATACAGTGCAGAGGGAAACCCCTTCAGGATAAGATTTGTGAGGAACTACTGGAAATCTGCATTACGGAGTGGAACATCAAGAAGAGAAAAAGTTGTCCTCTTTAGAGATGATCACTAGGACCTCAGCTCCCCTCTTGGTGCCTTTGCACTCGAAGTCCCATGTGCTTAACACGCATTGTTCTCATGTCCACCTTTCAGACAATTCAAGCTTCTTGAACCCAGACTTTAAGACACAGCTCAAGCACCATCTTTCCCATGAACCCTGTCATGTTTCCCTCAGAGTCTAGTGCTCTCCCTCTCAAACTAGACTGTGTTAAACTATTCTGTGTTTATCGTGAGGCTCAAATGAGGTAATAATTATAAAGTGTTTAGCCCAGTGCACTATATAAGTATTAGAGCATTGGGCTTGGATTCAGGAAGTCTCATCTTCATGAAATCAAATCCAGCCTTGGACTCATAAAAGTTGTGTGACCTTGGGTAGGTCATCTAACCCTGTTTACCTACATTTCCTCATCTGTAAAATAAGCCAGAGAAGGAAAAAATGGCAAAATACGCTAGTATCATTGCCAAGACAATTGCAAATGGAATCATGAAAAGTTGGATATAATGGAAAAATGATTGAACAACAAATTATTATTATTATTTTTTTCATTCACTCTATATTTATTCAGTATATACTTACCTACATGTTTGTTGTCTCTTGGTAGAACCCAAGTGCCTTTTGAATAGATTATCTCATTCTTTTCCCCCTTCCCTGTGTCTAACTCATAGAAAGTGTTTAAGAAATACTTACTGATTGACTGTTCTGTGCATACATATGAGTACCCGTACCCGTGCTCATCTGAGTATTGACACAGGCAGCTGTGCCTGTATAGAGAGCTGGAAGATTGGAGACAGGAAGAAAGACCTGAGTTCAAATCCATCCTCAGACACTTCTTAGCTCTGTGAGCCTGGGAAATTCACTCAATCTCCATCTGTTTCAGTTCTTCAATTGCAAAATGGGGACAATCACAGCACTTACTTCCCAAGGTGCTGTGAAGATCTGACAATATAAAATATGTAAAGTTCTTGCCTGGCACATAATAGGCACTATATAAATTTTAGCTATTGTGATCATTATAATCTTTGGACCAGGAATGACAACTTAGTAAGTAGTTTAAAAAAATAAATATTTACCCTCTGTCTTAGAATCAATTTAGTATTAGAATTCCAAGGCAGAAAAAGCAGTAAGGGCTAGGCAATTGGGGGTAAGTGACTTGCCCAGGGTCACATAGCTAGGAAGTATTTGAGGTTGGATTGCACCCCAGGACCTCTTATCTCTAGGTTTGGCTCTCAATCCACTGAGCCACCTAGTTTCCTCTTGGTGTAGTTCATGCTAGACATGCAAATTCTCTTACTGGGTGAAACCATCTAGTATCTTGCAAATAATGTGCATGTGTGTGTGTGGGGGGGAGGAGGGTTATTTTCCAGAAAAAAAAATCCAGAGTACAAGTAGACATTTTAAAAAGGAGAAAGAATGAAGTTAATGCCCTAAAATGCTTAAGGCCCATTTATAGGGTTACCTGAAACATTGAGGACTGGGAAAAGCTGATGGTTCTAATCAGGAACCCCAACTCTAGCTAATAGGCATTCAATTAGTTATTTTTTCTTTCTGGGAGTTAGTTTACCTCATCTGTAAAATGAGGTAGTTAGATGAAAATCTATTTAAGGTCCTTTCCAGTTTTAATGTTTTATAATTGTAGCTTCTGATGATTATTAATCCACCTCACCTGCCAGGTTCCATGAACTAGGGAAACTTCAAATTGCTTAGAGCAGATACTTAGGCATAGAGCACAAAGGCCATGTGATAAGACTGGATCTGTGATTCATTGTTGGAAGGAACTTACCCCATCAGTGTAAATCAGCACCTTCCTCACAATTTCCTAGCAGTTGAGTGATTTTCTCAGGGACACACAGCCAGTACATGTCAGAGGTGCTATTTGAACCCATATCTTCCTTGCTTCAAGACTGCCCCTCTATCCACTTTCTTGTATTGTTCTTACATTTCCCAAGGTAGAATATTAGCTCCTTGTGAATAGATTGTCTCATTCTTTTTATTTGTTTTCTCCTAGAATAAGGGATAGAGATTGACTTTGGAGTCAGAGGACACGTTCACAAATCCTGAGTCCTCTACTCATTTACCTGTGTGTCATATCACCCTGGGTATCAGTTCCTTCATCCACCAGATGAAGGATGAAGATCCACCACCTTCATCCTCCATCCAGAAGGATGATGTTGAATCTGATGATCTCTAAGATCCCTCGCAACTCTACATCGACGATTCTGAGATCATGTACACTTTTTGCAAATGGCTTTCTGCCGAGCCAGAGTAAGCAAGCAGCCAGGGGTTGCAGTAAAATATCCTGTTTATGTGCAAAGGTGCTGAGAACCTCTTGGATGAAACAGCCTGAAGTAACAGTAAAGCCCACTGGTGTGCAGAACCGTAGTTGAGAGGTTTGGAGGCTGAGTTTTATGTCCAGTAAAACTTAAGTGGCATCCAGTATATTTCTAGCTTCCAGGATCCATCACTTAAAGTTGTAATGGTCCCCAAGGCCAGTTTGGAAACATTGGGGCTAAAACATGGAAAAATGGTAGAAATACTATTGTCAAGAAATTAGGGAAAGCAAGGTTCATTTCTGCTGAGATGTTGTCCATGACTGTATATAAAAGAGTCCTCTGATGATCTGTTTATCAGAAAGAAAATATTTTTCTGTCTACATTAAAACATTAAATACTACCCAGTTAAAAAATAGATAATATCTCCATTTGAAGGCTTATTTGTACACAGCTGGCAACTTTGTGGGGGATAATTCTTGGATCTTCCCCTCAATGAACTTCCAAGTTTAACCTGGATGGTGTCCAGGAAGCCTTCAAAATCTGATTGGTACCTCTCCCCCTTTCTTTTATTTTAAAAAAATTTTTTTAAATTTGGAATATTTTCCATAGTTACAAGATTCATGCTTTTCCCCACCCTTTCCTCTCTCCCTTTCTTAATACTCCTTTCATTTTCTCATTCCTCTGACATCTTTTTCATCATTCCCATTGCCATTATCCACCATTTATTAGGTGGATAAAGTACTTATAAAGCACATACTATGGGCAAAATACCAGTCTAAGGGCTGAGAATACAAATACAAGCAAAAAAGCAAAAGAGTCCCTGCCTTCAAGGAGCTTATATTCTAATGAGGGAATACATTACCATAAAAGGGATCCTAACCCAGGTTCAGAAGGAGTTTGGGGAACCATGGACTGCACTAGATTTGAAGTAAGCATGACTGTCATAGATGTTTCCTCCAATGCAGTTTTGAAGATCAACTCACCTATCAGAGAATAAAACTGTAAAGATTGAGGCATTCCAGAATAACAATAACTGTTATGGCTTTATTAAGCACTCATTCTGTGCTAGGCACTCTGCTAAAAGCTGGAGGTATCAAGAGAAGCAAAAGCCTGGTCCTTGCCCTCAAGGAATTCCCATCCAAATGGGGGCAATAATGCACAAATAACTCTGTCCATCCAGGCTATCCCCAGCATAAAAGGGAGGTACTCCCTTTTTGTCCCTTTTCTCCCATGACCTCAATACTGGGAACTGGCAGTAGGTCATCCTGGAGGAGACTTACTTGAAAGGAAAGAACTAATTCCCTCTTTGTGGGAAATAGGGCTGCAATTATCATTTTATGTCATCCTGATGCTCAGCAAAAGAGCTGGAGCGAGAAAAGATAATGGTGGTGACAGAAATTATATTGAGAATTACTGTATATCACTTCATTTAGTACATAGGGAAAGTCAAAATGTTCATAAAAGTCCATTTGGTCTGAAAGCAAATAACTTAAGTCATTTAAACGAGATCTTGTCGGAGTGTTAAGCCTTTGGCAATATTCTGTATGAAGGACTCTATAGAAAAATAAATTTTATTTATTGAATTGAACTTCAAGTAATAATCCTGGCACCTACTCTCCTTTCTGGCCTTCCATGTCCCATGAATTCTGATGAATCATAACAAATCATATGCCAGCATAATCAGTCCTACAAGAAACTATCTTGGTAATGATATAAGGTTCTCCTAAACCCTTGGAGACTGTTGCCAGCTTAATGTTTCTCCAAAATGTTTCCCAGTTCAAGAACATGTAAAAAGTTCTTTATTGTTATTTTGTTCTTCTCATCTTTATGTTTTATGGAGTTCAGATAGAAAGAATCCTGGGTCTAGTTACTATTGACCCTTTTGTATATGAACATTTTATTGGCCAAAAGGGGAAGAAAAAGGACATTTGTATAATAAAAGCAACTTGAGGTAGTGCTGAGAAATCAAGGGGGGAAAAAACTATCCTGCAGATAAAAGCAGTGAAAGGACCTGTTTGAAAGCAAAACATTGTCTCAGGGTAAAGTTGGCTGCAATGCATTTTGGTCCATCACCTCATTTATACATGACTGTTATCAAAGTTTCAAAAGAGAGAGCAGAGAAAACATTAATCAAATAACTGGTTTTTGGGCTATGGGCTATGTATATAGAGCCCATTGGGGAATATACTTGATAGAAAGGCAGATTTTAAAATTCCTCAACATTAGGTAGAGATGAGTCACATCACACAAGGAGGCTCTGTTTTTAGGCAGGAAAGTCAGGCAGAAACTGAGCACAAGAAAAGTCAGAGAATGAAAAGACAGAAGTTACCTGAAGAAAAAAGTTGGCTGTGAAGTTAGTGATTTGTTCCACTATTTGTACCATTTTCTTGAATAATCTGATGTGAGGGCTGACCCTTCTGTAATTTCTTGTGGAGATAATCTGGTCCTAAATGACTGTGATGAACTTAATTCTCCATCTCATTTCTATAAACAATTCCACATGACTAAGTAATTTCTGCCATGTTTCTATGTTGACACATTATTGGTTGAAATGCATATAGAGGTTCCCTCTGGGGGTGCCTTTTGATCCCACTCATTGACCTTGGCTATTTAATAGGCTCCCTCCAGAGGTAAATTACTTTCACTCACAGCCAGCAGATCTATTCTCAGAATTTACTATTACTCTGTGAAAAATAGCTATTTGTTCTAAAAGTATTACTGTTGGCATTTATTTATGTATCAAGTGCTCTGAGAATGCTGATTAATCCTTTTCAGTCAATAAATATTTATTATGTGTCTACAATGAGTCAGGCACTATGCAGAGTTCTGGGGATATAAAAAAAGAGGCAAAAACAGTTGCTACCCTCAAGAAGCTCACAACCTAACAGAGGAGAAAAGATGCCAACAATAATGTACAAATCAGCTATATACAAGATAAGAAGAAAGAATCAATAGAGGGAAGATGCTAGAACGAAGAGGGTTTGGGAAAGGCTTCCTGAAGGAAGGAGATGAGATTTTTAGGTGGGATGTAAAAGAAGCTGAGGAATACAACAGATGGAGATAAGGAAGAACAATTCAGCCTTAGAAGACAGTCAGAGGAAATTCTCAGAACATTCTCAGACATAAAGTGTCTAGATTGTGGGAAAGCAATGACATCAGTGTCACTGGATTGAAGAGTATATCAAGGGGAGTAAAATGAAATAAAGGACTAGAAAAATAGTGGAGGGAGGGGGCAAGGCTATAAACAACTTTAAATACCTGGTGGAGGAGTTTGTATTTGACCTTGGAGCTGATTAGAGAGCCCCTGAAACTTATTGAATGGGGGCATAATATGGCTGGATCTAAACTTGAGGAAAATCATTTGGGTGGTAGAAGGATGGATTGGAATGGTGAGAGATTTGAGACAGATGGACTCATCATCTGGCTCTTACAATAGTCCAGGCATGGGTTGATGAGCATCTGCACTAGCAAGATGGCAGAAGGAGGCATATTCAAAAGATGTTGAGAAGCTGAAATGGCAAGAGTTATGGGGAGATGAGAGATCAACAGAGAAGTTAGAACACTAAAGATAGATCTGAGAATCATCAGCACAGAAGTCATTAAGTCTGTATGAAATGAATGAGGTGAACAACAAGTGAAGTAGGATGGAGAAAAAAAAAGAAGAAAGTCCAGAATCTGACAAAGGAGATGAGAAAAAACAGTCTTGTAGGTAAGAAGAGAACCAAGAGAGAGTGGTGCTCTGAAAACATAGAGAGAAGAGATTATCAAGGAGAAGAGAGGATTAGTAATGTCAAAGGATGGGGGCAATGGATAGAGAGGCAGGACTAGAGGTGGAATGTCCTGGGTTCAAATTAGTGTTATTTTAGCCCCATTGCCTAGCCCTTACTGCTCTTCTGCTTTGGAACCAATACAAAGTATTGATTCTAAGACGAAAGGTAAGGGTTAAAAAAAATAAACAAACCTTAATGGGCTCAGCATATTTAGAATAAGTATCAATTGGACCTCTTGTCTTTAGACCTTTATCTCAATCCACTGAGCCACCTAGCTGCCTCCTCCATCGAGTTTTGATTTCAGGATGCCAGTAGGTTTCTTAATATAGTCAGCCACAACTTTCTCTTTGATAGTTTTATGTGCAAGAGATGTATCTGGCCTGGAGGAGACTAGTTACCTAGTGATGCCTTCATCCATTGGTTCAATTTGGCCTAGAAATTCAAGCACAATTTGTATCCTAGGCATGTGTTAAGAATTTTATCTTTATGGAGTCTAAATTACATTATGATGTAATTGGAGAAAGGTCCCATGAGATGGAGGAGCTGCTTGCCTTACTTTTTTGGTGGAGCTACTTAATTTGATGTCATCCAGTGATTAATAAAATATTTTGGAACAAGCCTTTCTTTAATTTGGAAGAAATCATTACTTCAGTTTAGAAGAAGCGATGTAGAATTTAAAGCTAGATGGAACCATAGTTAAACTATGTCCTTGAAAAATATCACAATTTATTTCACTGTTTCATGACATTGGGTTAGTGGAATGCTTTAAATACAATGGTTTTTCACGTCAATGTGTTCACTCTACTTTGGTCTATTTTATATATTTATAGTATATTAGTAAGCTATGAGTGGAGAACAGAGCCAAAAGGTCTTATAAAAATCAATAATAGTAGAGTAAATGTTATGGTGCTTTTGGGTAGCTTGTTCAATAATTACAGAATTGATAATAAGTTGCTGGGAATTTTTAGCACACCCTTTTGTCTCCTTAGCCATTTTTTTGCTTGTAATTGTTTATAGATTTTTTTTTTCATGATACAAGCTGTGAATGCTTTGTATAAAGTGCACAAATATGTAATTGACTTATATTTGGAGGTACTATTGTCCTCAAATTTTAGTGGAGAAAATGTAATGCCTTCAACAGTGGGATTAGGTTTGTATTTGAGAGGAAGCTAGAAAAATCTTTTGTTAGTGATTCATAAACTCCTGTGAAGCATTTGAGGCAATAACAACGGATCATACTTAGTTCCACCACTGGACAATTTTGCAGAGTCGCTGGAGTTTCAATAACTTCCAGTGGTGTAACTGTTCTGTTATTCATTTTACTAATAGTGAATAACCTTCCTATTTCTCTTTGGCCCTAGTTTGTGTTTTCATGGTTGGAATTCTTGCTACTGTGTATGTAACCCAAAATTTTGTTAAAATTAAATTAAATTTATTTTAAAATTACATTTTAAGTTCCAAAATGTCTCCCTTCCTCCCTCCCCACCCAGACTAGAAAAATTTTGACAAATATATACCTGTGTGTATACACACACTTTATATATATATATATATATATAATATATATATATATATATATGCAAAATCATATAACACACTACTTCTATTTATCAATTCTTTTGTTGGAGGTAGATATTCAGTTATTCTTCAAACAATATTACTGATACCATATACTGTGTTCCCTTAGTTCTGCTCATTTCAGGCTTCATTATTTTATACAACTTTTCCCATGTTTTTCTAAAATCAACTTGCTTGTCCTTTCTTATAGTATTACATCCCCAACCATATACAACTTGTTTAGCCACTCTCCAATTATAGGGCATCTCCTCAATTTCTGTGGGTTTCTTTTTTTTTTGCCACCACAAAGAGAGCTGCTATAAGTATTTTAGACCATATAAATTCTTTTCCTTTTCCCCCAATTACTTTGGGAAACAGACCTAATAGTGGTAATGAAATTTTTTAGAGCTTATTTCTTTGGCATTTCCCCATTCCCTTCCTTGAATTTCTTTGCTCCTTTCTTTGTCAAGTTTTTGATAGATGTTGAGTTGCTTATTTGGTATTTTGGGCTGCATTAGCTCACTGTATCATCCTAACCTTTTAAATTTTGCTATCAATTGCTAATTAAGTGAATCAAGAATTTCTGATACATTTTTGGATTCCATTCCACACATTTCTCTCTCTTTTTTGGAGGGGGATTTTTTAATTGAGTGATATGGTATTTGGGTTTTCTACTACACATACCACCCAAATACTGTTGTATCCAATACCTTTCCAAAGAGCTTTAATAGCTCTATCAAACTGTTTCTGCCATGCTGGTGTTTAATGTCTGACTTTAAGAGATATTCCTTGATAATTACACTTCTCTTCCTCTAGTTCATACTTTGACAGTAGCTGCCTCATATGATACTGAATGATGACCCCCAAAGGATTTTTATACTTTCCGTCAAATATTGTGGAAATGTACATTTAGTCATGATAATTGTAGCAAATGCCAGGCATATTGAATTATTCTTTTTTGGCATAATGGGTTTTAGGTGGCACAATGGATAGAGTTTAAGACTTGGAGTAAAGAAGATCTAAGTTAAAGTCCTTAATTTTTAATGCAATCCTTAAGTATCTCTTAAATATCAGACATATATTAGCTATATGAACATAAGCAAATTACTTAACTTCTGCCTGCCTCAGTTTATTCATCTATAAAATGGATATAATAATGGCACCTACTTCACAGAGTGCGTTAACATGTAAGTGCTTCACAAACCTAACGTCTTTTAAGTGTTAATTATTCTCGATGGATTCATATCATTAAAATTTAAAAGAGCTTTTCAAAATTCTAACCTAAACATGACTAACTCCATTACCAAATAATTAGAGAAATTTGTATTTTATTTGTAATCTATTTTGTTATTAGACAGGATTTCTGAAATTTACATTGTGATAGTTTTCTTTTTTCCTTTTATGTATTTTAAAATATTTTCCATGGTTACATGATTAATTTTCTCTCTCTCCCCCTTTTCCCTCCCCATTCCCGGAGCTGACAAAGCAATTCCACTGGATTATATATGTGTTTTTATGTGATAGTTTTCAATGACCGTAAGTTCTTCATATTTTAATAGCTCCTCAAATTTATCCCTAATTTTGTCTTATTTGTATTTAGTGATGAAGATACTCCTGAGCAATATATGTGACTTAAGCATATCATTGACAATGACTTTGCATGTAGCTGCTAAGATTGGTTTCCATTTTGTTATGATCTAGTATTGGTAAATTATGAAAGTATTTTTGGCTTCAGTCCATTCTGTCATCACTTCAGCTTTTAATTTGCTTGCACTGGTGATCAGTCTCTTCTACATTAAAACAATGTTAGCAGGGGAGAAAAATCTTTATCATTAGCATTGTGATGATGTAAAAATCATTTATTCTCAATTCATCTGATTAAATTCAGATAGAAAGAATCTTGGGACAAGTTGTTATCTTTTGATTATTTTTTATTTAATTTTTGGCAGAATATTTCAGAGGAAGATAAACTAATTACTTTTATGTATAGTTAAATAAAATGTAATTAGAATTACAAATAAAATGTATACATAAAATGTAACTGAACTTAGAATGTAAGCTCATTTATTCTAGACATCCCTGCTATAAGTCAAGTAACAAGATGACAGTGGTCATATAAACTTTGTGAGGCAAATAAGATATGAGTTCAAATCTAGTCTCAGACACTTGCTAGCTGTGTGACCTTGGGCAAATCATTTAACCTCTGACTGCCTCAGTTTGACTTTATGTAAAATGGGGATTCCAAGAGAACCTGTCTCCCAGTATTGTTCTCAGGATCAAGTGAGATAATATCTGTAAAATATTTATCACAGTGCTTCACACAGCCTGGTACATGGTCAGAACTTAATATGTGTTTGTTCCCTTCCTTTCATCTTGTTACCATGTAATTTTGATTTCTTCTGCTAGCTCTCAGTTTGAAAGTTTTTTTGTATCACATATTTTAAAGATTATGAGTATTCGTTACGAAGACTCTACTGAAAACACTGTTCTTAATTTTTTAAGGTTCATTACTATTTCCAGGCAATTGAAGGGGAAATAGTTTGATATGTGAAAATGGTCTAGTTTTAGTAGTTTATTTATTTGAAATCATCATCGCCTTCTTTTTCCTCTTTCATTTTCTCCTCCTTCTCTCCCTCCCCTCCCTCCCTCTCTCTGTCTCTCTCTCTCTCTCTATCTCTCTCTCTCTCTCTCTCTCTCTCTCTCTCTCTCTCTCTCTGTCTCTCTCTCTCTCTCTGTCTCTCTCTCTGTCTCTCTCTGTCTCTCTCTCTCTGTCTCTCTCTCTCTCTGTCTCTCTCTCTGTCTCTCTCTGTCTCTCTCTCTCTGTCTCTCTCTCTGTCTCTCTCTGTCTCTCTCTCTCTGTCTCTCTCTCTGTCTCTTTCTCTCTGTCTCTCTCTGTCTCTCTCTCTGTCTCTCTCTGTCTCTCTCTGTCTCTCTCTCTCTGTCTCTCTCTCTGTCTCTCTCTGTCTCTCTCTGTCTCTCTCTGTCTCTCTCTGTCTCTGTCTCTCTGTCTCTGTCTCTCTGTCTCTCTCTCTGTCTCTCTCTCTGTGTCTCTCTCTCTGTCTCTCTCTCTGTCTCTCTCTCTGTCTCTCTCTGTCTCTCTCTCTGTCTCTCTCTCTGTCTCTCTCTCTCTGTCTCTCTCTCTGTCTCTCTCTGTCTCTCTGTCTCTCTCTCTGTCTCTCTCTGTCTCTCTCTCTGTCTCTGTCTCTGTCTCTCTCTTTCTGTCTCTCTGTCTCTGTCTCTGTCTCTGTCTCTCTCTCTGTCTCTCTGTCTCTCTCTGTCTCTGTCTCTGTCTCTGTCTCTCTCTCTCTCTCTCTCTCTCTGTCTCTCTCTCTCTCTCTCTCTCTCTCTCTCTCTCTCTCTCTCTCTCTCTCCTCTCTCTCTCTCTCTGTCTCTCTCTCTCTCTCTGATCTTTGTTGCCCTGGGAGATAGGTGTTGTTATTGTCCTATTTTATAGAATTGGCAGCTAATGCTGGCTGAGATTAAATGACTATCCCAGGATCACACAGTTAGAAAGTGGCTGAGGCTGGATTTTAACTTTTTCCCCCTTCTGACTACATGTCTAACACTGTATGCACTGTACCACCTGGATGCTGAATGATAAGGCACATTCATTTATATTAGATGAATCCATTGTAGTATATCTATGATATGCCTTTTATGAAGTGAGATTTTTATGGTTCCAAAAGTATTTCTATCAATTCTTAGCCTGTTTATCATATTCTCTGAGAAAATCTATTGGTGATTTTTAAAAAATGAAGATGTACATTTTTCTATAAATGTGATGGAATATAAATCCTCTTTTTCATTATGCGATTATGTTTTTCTGGATACTTTCTAGATTCATTGACATTCATTTTCCTGTACCAAAAGTATGTGTTAAGTCTGATATTGCACAGGTATTAATTCATTTAAATGCATTTTGCCCATTAAGCTTTGACTTCAGGATATCACCCTTTTTTTTTTAACCCTCACCTTCCATCTTGGAGTCAATACTGTGTATTGGCTCCAAGGCAGAAGAGTGGTAAGGGCTAGGCAATGGGGGTCAAGTGACTTGCCCAGGGTCACACAGCTGGGAAGTGTCCCAGGTCACATTTGAACCTAGGACCTCCCATCTCTAGGCCTGGCTCTCAATCCACTGAGCTACCCAGCTGCCCCCCAGGATACCACTCTTAACATCCATGGCCTCTGCTTTCTCCTTGATCACCTCTTGCTTGATGTGTTTTATCTGGAAACTAGAACCTTTGTAAGAGTCCATTAGTTTGAATTGACCTTCAGATTTCGTTTCAAAGCATCTGTTCTTCCTTGGGTAGATTAAGAATTTTATACTTATCAAACCCAATATTCATTTTGGTGTCAATGGAGAAAATTTCCTCTTGGTAAAATTTAATGGGATTTCCAATAAAGCCATATAACTTCTGAGACCCCAAAATAGATCTTCAGGGTTTTCCCCACTGTAATAGGAATATAGACTATATTCTATAGACTATATAATTCTAGACTATAGTTCCCAACCCTGGGTGCTCTGTCAAAAATGATTGATGAATGAAAAGAAGAGCTGCTCATTCAGTGTGTTTAAAAGGACAAATTTCTCTGTCTTTCTGTCTCTATCTCTGTGTCTGTCTCTGTCTGTCTCTCTGTTTCTGTCTCTGTCTTTCTACCTCTTTCCCTTCCCCCCTCCCTAGCTCTCTGTTTATCTCACTGTTTCTATCTCCCTCTTAATCTCCTTAATCTTCTTTTGTGTCTTAGATCCTTTTAAGTGTGGTGATAGCTTGATACTTCTTGGAAAGCCATTTTAAAAGAATAAGATAAAGTGCATAAGATTATAAAGGAAAGCAATAATATTGAAATAGTTTACTTCCTTCCTTCCTTCCTTCCTTCCTTCCTTCCTTCCTTCCTTCCTTCCTTCCTTCCTTCCTTCCTCCCTACCTTCCATCCATCCTTCCATCCATCTATACATCCATCCATCTGTCATATCTCTCTCTCTCTCTCTCTCTCTCTCTCTCTCTCTCTCTCTCTCTCTCTCTCTCTCTCTCTCTCTCTCTCTCTCCTCTCTCTCCTATTACATTCTATCTATCAAAAAGTTAAAAATCTAAAAAAAAAACACAAAATAAATTCAAACCAAGAATTAAGGATTTTTCTGGTTATAACAGAAGTGATGTGCTTTACGTGTTTTCTGTGTTTTATTTATCTGCTGATGTATTCCTTTGGACTCTTTCTTATGTGGTACAGTTTGTGTTTTAAGTGTATTTGAATGTACATTTATGAGTCTTATGTTTTATGTATTTTGCAAAAAAAATAAATTAAATAAATAAAAACTCTCCCATACCTGGTATCTATACTTTTGTACATTAAGTAATTTTTTGCCATGAGGCATTATTAATCCCATCTGGAGGAACTCTATACAAAAGCCAAACCCAAGAGATTTTCTCTAGAAGCCTACTCTGGAAGGGGGACAGAAGAAGCCAAGGAATGTAAGAAAAATCCCAACTCCTCTCTTTGAAAATCAGGTCCCTCAGGACTGAACCTATTCTGTAGAATATGGGGACCATTCCATGGAAAATGCCATGAATAAGGAGGGCAGGTAGGTTGCTCAGTGGTTAGAAAGTCAGATCTGGAGATGGGAGGTCCTGGGTTCAAATATCAGACATTTCCTAGCTATGTGACTCTGGACAAGTCACTTAACCCCAATTGCCTAGTCCTTATTTCTTTTCTGTCTTGGGACCAATACATAGTATTGATTCTAAGAAGGAAGAAAAGGGAGGGAGGGAGAGAGAGAGAGAGAGAGAGAGAGAGAGAGAGAGAGAGAGAGAGAGAGAGAGAGAGAGAGAGAGAGAGAGAGAGAGAAAGAGAGAGAGAGAGAGAGAAGAGAGAGAGAGAGAGAGAAAGAGAGAGAGAGAGAGGGAGAGAAAGAGAATGTTTGCCCCTGACTCCAGTCTTGTACATTGTACATTTTAGGGAAAATTTCCCTGATCACTTCTATTTCCTGGAATATTCTCCCTCCTCATTTATACAAGTAATATTTTACTTTTCAGGTCCCAGGTAGTCTCAATACATTATTCAGAATGACTCAAGACAAAGCCAAAAAGGAAAGCAGTCATATTTCAGTCCTGAAAACTCAGACTACCAAATGCCTGGGCCCCATTTATTCCCTTAAAGGCAGAGAACAATCATCCAACATGCTGTCCCATGCTTACTTATTCACTAGTAAGTGCTGAAATATTTCTTTCTTGCCTCTGGTTTGCATTGATTTTTTTATTCAAAAGGTGGTGCTGCCAGCCTTCTCTTCCCTGTATGTTACTCATGGCGGCGGTCCCTTTCAAAAAAAAAAATCCAGGTAACCTAACCCAATAATAAATGACCCCATGAGGCAGCACAAATCCAACTGTCAATCAAACACCAGGGGTCTGTCTCCTGGGGGCAGGAATGGAAAATGAAGTACAAGTACATTTAAATCACGGGCTAAAGGAGCTTTTCAGCAGGGTACCATTTTAGAACTTATTGCTTTTAGAGAATATATAATTAGGACGAAGCCTAGGGAAAACACATGCCTCCAAATGGAGCCTCCAATTAGATTCGGAAAAGGCTGAAATACAACCACTGAATGCAGGGTTTTCGGCGTGGTGGAAAGAGAAGGCTGCTGGATAGGTAACGGTTATAGGACCTAAATTCTAGTATTATTTCTGCTAACTGAGTGACTGGATGGCTTTAGGTAAGTCATTTCTCCTCCTATGGGCCTCTCTCTCCCCATCTCTGGGTAACCCAAATGTCAGATCTTTGACACACACTTGGCTCCATGGGATTTCTTTGCTAATAATTTTTATGGCTTACTTGGACAATTTCCCCTGGGAATATCAGTCTGGCTTGGATCTCTCCAAAGTTCCTCTACTCACTGTACGCATGAAGGGTAACAAATGCATTAGCCATCAAATGGGTTTATTGAAGATATTAAGAGAAGGGCTCACTGCCGGAGCCCTTTTTCATAGCAATATTCTCACCCACACCCCACCCCCTATACAATGAGCTCTATTTCTGTTTCTTAATGAAGGAATATAATAGGGCCAGATAGATGGATAGGGAGCCTGGCCTAGGGATGGGAAGTCCTAGGTTCAAATCTGGGCTCAGATACTTCCTAGTTATGTGACCCTGGGTAAGTCACTTAACTCCCATGTATTCTTTTGCCTTGATTCCAAGATGAAAGTTAAGGTTTTTTAAAAAAGGAATACAATACCTAAAAATGTTATGTGCATCATGTCTACTATGTGCCAGGGACTGTGCTAAATACTTTACAAATATTACCTCATGTGATTCTCATAACAACCCTGCAAGGTAAGTGCTGTTATTATCTCTATGTTTACAAATAAGAACACTGAGGCAGGCAGAGGTTAAATGACTTTCCCATGGTCATGTAGCTAATATAGATGTGAGGCCAGATTTGAACTTAGAACTTCCCAATTCCAGGCCCAGAATTCTATCCCCTGTGCCACCTAGCTGCCTCTTTTAGAGTGAAGACCTTACCAGAAAAGTGACCATCTCAGCTCTTAGGTCCATTGGTAAATCAGTTCCTCTCCTCCTTCCCTCTGGTGTCTGCATGCTATCACTCTAGAACTTTTGAGTCACTATGTCCCAGCTATGTAGGGCACCTCCAATTGTTAGAAGCCCCTTTCTCCTTGCCCCTCAGTGGCTTGATCTCCTCATCTCTGGCAGCTGATTTTAGCAATGCCTGATTTAGTGAGGTCTCTAGCCAGACTTCATGATAGCTTTTGAAGAAACTAGTTAGGATGGGATACATTCTTATTGATCAGTCAATAATATTTATTGTGTCAGATACTATACTAAGACCTGAAATATAAAGAAAAACTGATGACAATTTCTGTTCTCAAGGAATTCATAGACTAATGTGAAAGACAACATGGAAATATTGATATACAGACACAAGCTATATATGGAAAAATTGGAAGTAATCAATAGAGGAAAAGAACGAATGTAACCTAAGTTCCAGGGCTCCTTGGTAGGAGACTTTCACCTCAGTATTAGAGATCTCTGCCCCAAGTCTGCATGAGGATTGAGATAGAGTTGGCAAGAGAGAGAAAAAGAAATCTGGTCTCTTCAAGCTCTTTTGGATTCAGCTTCTAGTTTTCAGAGAGAATATGGACCATTCTAATCTTTTTCTAAGTCACTGAAGGGAGAAAAGGACTCTGGGAAGGAACAGACATGAGAGAAATTGGCAGTCTATGTTCATTTTTTCTCCAATACTAGAGAGACTTTGGGGAATTTTCCCTTTTTTTTCCCAGACAAAAGTCTGGGACTTTTGTAATTGAACTGAGATATCTTGCTATCAATGGGAGACCTCCTTCAATCTGTATTATCTGGTGTATATTCCCCATATGTATTCCTTCTTTGAATTTTGTATTGCTATTGACCTCAAAAATGGGTTTTTTATTTACTATGTGTGCTCATTGTGGAACTGTTCGGAAGGTAATTAATATCAAGCTTGGGACCCCTTCCTCCATTAATGAATAATGACCAGGAGTTAATCTTGGACCTCCAAATTACCTTCCCTCGACTAAAAATATTTTAAAGGAGCATATAGATATCATTCTAGCCTGGTACCTGCTCTCTCTAAGGAGAGCAGAGTGGTCAGCCTCTGGGTCCAACCTCCAACTGGCAGGAATTAGTCTTCCACGAAGAATGATAAGGGCAAGGAGATCCTAGAGATGTATATACTTGCTTCTCTTTGAGCCACATCAAGAAAGAGACATTAACACATTGGCTATGGGAGGGGGTGGGGGGGAGGGAGGGAAATAAAATAAAATGACTTTTGTAACCAAGGAACAATGTATGAAATTAAGGATAAAAATTTTACAAAAAGAAGGAGACATTACACTAGCATTTGGGAGGAGGAGAAAAGACTTTTAATAGAAGATTTCAGCTGAGATTTGAAAGAAGCCAGAGAAGCTCAGAGACAGAGATGAGGAGAGAAGAGTATTCCAGTCATGGACAGCCAGTTAAAATGTCAGGAGGCTAAAGACAGAATGTCTTATTTGAAGACTAGCAAGGAGGCCAGTGTCACTAGACAGAATACATGGTAGGGAGTAAGGGCTAAGAAGGCTAGAAAGGTAAGAGGGGACCAAGTACCAAAGGGCTTTGAGTTACAGATGGCTTTATATTTGATCCTGACAATGACAGTGAGCCAATGGAGGTTGTTGGTTAGGAAGGTGGCATAAGAGGATCTGTACTTGAAGGAGCCAAATGGAAGTTGGGCTGGAGCAGAGAAAAGCTTGAGGCAAAGAGATCAACCAATAGGCTATTGCAATAGTCCAAGTTTAAGTGAGGTGATGAGAGTCTGCCCCTGAGTAGTGGGCAATGTCAGAAGAGAGAAGGATGCCTATATTAGGCACCAGCGGAAGGCAGAATCAACAGGACTTGGCAATAGACTGGATACAGGTGGTAAGATGGAGTGAGGAGTAAAGGATGACATCTTGGTTCCAGTCCTGTTTCTTACTTGGGCTGTGAAGCCATGAATAAGTGGGCTAATGACTGTGGATAAGAGATCCACTTGCTGCCACCAATACCAACTATTGACCAAATGCCACAACCAGACAGAAAAACTGAAGAGTCTTAGGAGTAGCATCACCCCCCCAATACCCTTAGCCCTTCTTCCAGTCAAGACTCTATAGCCATCATGCTAAGAAGCTACCCTTGAGGGGATGAAACCTGGCACTTGCTTTCTGCAGGTGCAGTCACATCTGAAAAAAACCTGGAAAATGAATTTTTTTGTCTCCAAAGTCCTTGGCACTGTCCAATGGTTCAATATTAGAAAGGAGTATAGTTTTTCAGTAGAATTGAAATTAAGGGAAGTCCCAGTACTAAAGTTCTATTTGGCTTCTCAGATGTCTGGCCCTAGTAAAGATCCTTATTATGAGAAAATAAATTAAAAGATCACTATTTCTTTTCTTTCTTCACCCTAAAACTATGGGTCTATTCCATCTAATTTCCCATCTGAAATCTATCCATTTCATCTTCTCTTATCTGAATGTGAGCAGCAATCTTCCTTCCTTCCTTCCTTCCTTCCTTCCTTCCTTCCTTCCTTCTTTCCAAAACATACATATGTACTATGAACACAGCAGGCTAAGACAAAGTTACCAGTTTGAAACCACTTCCTGTGTGCTATGGCTGACAGGAAGCCTTAGAAAAAGATCTAGAAGAAATGAAAAAAGGACTTATAGTTGCCCTTCACATTTCCCAGCATTTAATAATTATGGGTTAGAAGAAATTATGCCTTTCAAATGATCAAAAATTGAAGACATAAACCATTAATTTTTGCTTAAAAAGATAATGGTCAACCCTCAAGTTAATCCATCTTAAGTCTTCCCAATGTAGTAAAGTCTTCTATGTCAATAAGCTTTCCAGTTATAGCACTAAGGCAACCCATCCACTTCTTCATTGTATTGACATCTCAGGATAGGGGAGTATCATAAATCTGATATAACTTTTCTGTGTAGGAATAAATGGTTCTTAATTTTTCTGCCTCTGCCAAAAACTACCTTGATATTTAAGCACAGGGTTACTCAACTAGATACAGTGTAGTGTTTATGATGGCAAGATGACAGGACCCCCCCCCCACCCCCCATAAGGCCTCATCCCCATTCCTTTCCTTGACACAATTTAGGTTTGCCCAGAGAAAAAGTTTTGAGTACAATTGTTAGTTTGCTCCCTACCTTGGCCAGTGCCCCAAGATAAGACAAATTAAAGAACAGTAAGTCTCACTGGAAAGAGCATTGCCACTAGGGCTTAAGATTTATATTAAAATCCTACTTCAGATGTTTATGACTTGGCAAGTTGCTTAACCTCCCTAGGTCTCAGTTTCTTCATCTTTAAAAAGAGAGTGTTCACTCAATAGATGCAGAAAAAGTCTTTGACAAAATACAACACTCATTCCTATTGAAAACACTAGAAAGTATAGGAATTGAAGGGCCTTTCCTAAAAATAATAAACAGTATATATCTAAAACCATCAGCAAACATCATCTGCAATGGGGATAAACTAGAAGCCTTCCCAATAAGATCAGGAGTAAAACAAGGATGCCCATTATCACCTTTACTATTTAATATTGTAATAGAAACACTAGCAGTAGCAATTAGAGAAGAAAAAGAAATTGAAGGTATTAAAAAAGGCAACGAGGAGACCAAACTGTCACTCTTTGCGGATGATATGATGATTTACTTAAGAATCCTAGAGATTCAACTAAAAAGCTATCTGAAATAATCAACAACTTTAGCAAAGTTGCAGGATACAAAAACAAACCTGCACAAGTCATCAGCATTTCTATATATCTCCAACCCAGTTCAGCAGCAAGAATTAGAAAGAGAAATTCCATTTAAAGTCACCGGAGACAATATAAAATACTTAGGAATCTATCTGCTGAGACAAACACAGGAACTATATGAACACAACTACAAAACATTCTCCACACAATTAAAACTAGGTCTAAACAATTGGAAAAACATTGATTGCTCATGGGTGGGATAAGCTAACATAATAAAAATGACCATCCTACCCAACCTTATCTATCTATTTAG